>NC_090899.1:4462505-4557095 GCF_040956055.1 Brachionichthys hirsutus
CCTTCACAAACTTGACGTGGGGGCAAGGGGGGGCTTATTATACTGTAATATAAGATCTTAAACTGGACCACCCACCTGCAGCTTCTATTACATTTCACACACACACACTTAAATATAAATTAAAATCCTGTCAGACAGTTGAATTTCAGATTACCGCTAGGCCATATTAAACTGAAAACTTTGCAGGGAATCAAATTCCTTCTGTCAGGGTGGAGGTGGAGGTAAGTGGTGGCTGTCACAGCTTCAGAAGAAATGTGTGTGTGTGTGTGTGTGTGTGTGGGGGGGGGGGGGGGGGGAGTCAGACGAGTGACACGTTTTAAATGCATAGCTGCATCTAAAGCGGCATGTCTTTGTCATCCAAAAAAAGGAGGTCAGGGGTTTGCTTTGCAAAATAATTTGAAGGAATGGAATAAAGTGTGAGGAAAAAACTAAAACAGCAGTTCTGCTCATAAATATGTAAAAGCTTTTGTTTTCTCCATCCCTTAAGCACATCCATGTTCTGTAAAATGAAATTGGACCCCCCAAAAAAAGGTCCACTTCATAAATAAATCAGACACATGAACATGAGCGCAGGGCAACAATTATAGCAAGACCACAAACATCTAGACAATACATATACGTGCGTGTGTGCGTGTGCGTGCGCGTGTGTACCAGAACTGGTTCTACATTCTTGCCCCAGTTACAACACAGAACAAATAGCTGGGCGGCCTCGCCTGCCGTCAGGGAGAGGAAATGTTGAACTGGTTTCGCGACACAGATTCATGTGTTCATGTGTTCATGGATTAAACGCATGCCGGAAGTATTTTTCACTCTTTATTTGGACCTGCTCACCGTGACTCTGTCCGCAGGCTACACCTGAATAATTAACCTGTCTAAGGTCAGGTTACCAAAGGAGGGGGGGGGGGGGCAGCAGCTTGCTTCAAATACCAACATCTCACCGACTGCAGAGGGAGAGGCGGCCTAAACGGAAAACTAGAAAGTGTGTTATGGAAGTTGTTTTTTTAAAAGCAGATAAACAGTCGCAGCTCAGCTGTTAAAGCCTGATTTTTCCTCAACAAGTGTAACTAATGGAGGACGACGCGTGGAAAGACGTCCACGCGTGACGCGCTGGTCGCCTGACCGAAGCGGAGACTCGGACGCGCGCACCTGAGGGAAATAACAAACACCTTGCCCCACGGAGCCACACCTTAGACAACGAAATATGGCGTTGAGCCACCGACCGAAACTCGGATCATAGATGTCGAATACTCCTAAATAAATGATGAGTAACAGGCAGAGCGACTCGGAGTTAATAAGTTTGCGCTTATTTATGCAGACATTCCCAGTTTGGCTTTTTCAAGCTCGTCAGTACCAGCGCGTAAAGGTGAAACCACCTGCGGGGTTTCCCATTCCGCGCTGCGCTCTGACAGGTTGTTACTTTGTATTCTCTCAATTCCATGTTGCACAAACGAGGCGGACATTTCTGCGTTTAAAAGTGACATTTCTTACCGTGTTGAAGAAGTACCGACGCGACCGCGCACAGCAGTCCAAGCATGCTGAATCCGTGCCTCGTTCCGGCGTCATGGTTCGCCATGGTCCTCTGTTTTTTGCGGGGGGGTGAAACCAGATGGGGGGGGGGCAAGTTGGTCCGAAAATAACAGGTTTGGGTCAGTTTCGGTGACAAATCTCACTCATTCAAAGCGAGAAAAAAAAAACTTGCGCGTCTACCGGACAGGACGAGGCTTCCGACGCGTCCTTCGCTCAAACCGCGTCTTCTTTCTACTATTAGAATTGACGGGAGTTCGTCCCGATGACGCGCAGGTGAATATTCCCCTCAGCTGGTGCGCTTTGGATGAAACGAAGTGCTGCCGCCGTGCTCGCGCTCCACAAACAACTAGTTCCGCCGAGCGCGCATGCACGCGTCTGTCAGACTGCGTGAGTGTGACTGGATGATGTCATCAGTTCCGAGAGGCGCGTCACAGCACCGAAGAAAGACAAAAAAAAAACCCCATCACGGCAGGAAGGGGGGGGGGGGGGGGGGGGGGTCTATAAGCGACCTGTTGAAATCCCTAAAAGCATAAACACCTTCCAAACTTAACTTGCGCTAAAGAAATGCGCAGTAAAATAAATAAATGATATTAATAATATAGTATTATTTGTTTTACTGCAGCGCCGATCCGTGCGCCGATCCGCACAAAACGGTGTCAGAAACGCGCACGATCAAACGGTATTTCCAGAAAAAGCGACACTTTGGCTCAAGTTGCTTTATTATATACGCGCGGCGCAGGGCGCGTTCAAACAGATGGTCCTTACGCCCTCTGCTGCCCGCTTCTCCCCAACAGCAGACAAGATAAACACTCATTAATGAACGGCAAAAAAAAAAGAAAAATACAAATCCAGTCGCAGTCAGCGCAACCGAATCAAGAGGAAACAGCTTGTCGTGGATCTATTTGCATACTCAAATTGATTTTCATTTCTCTGCAAATAAATAAATAAAAAAAACTTCCAATTCATTTTTGCCCTATTTTCTGTGGAGCAGCGTGCTGCGTGCATATACCGGCATAGCGAAAGCATTATCTGGTTTAGGTCTAATCCCTACACCCAAGTGTTTTACAGCCAATGTAATTACATCTGCATAAGTCCCGCCGTTAAATGGCGCTGCTTGCTTCTTCCTGTTCTGCTCCATTTTCACGTTTCCTCCAGTCTGTGAGTGACAAAGCTGATATTGATCAGAGGTCAAACAGCATTCTGCACTCTAGAAACTAACAGTTTCACTGTTACGTTATACTCCTTTTTTTTTTTTTAAAGATTTCTTCTTGGAAGAGACAGGATGGTTCTTTATACTGCTTGCCACCATTTAATCCACACTGCGATGATCTGCCATGCAAACAAAGCCGGACCGTGGGTTTGAAATGCCAGTGGCACTTTGTTTTTCTATTGGGCCCTATAGCTGAATATTTGAGCAGCAACACATTTGGAGGAAGTGTGCAGGGACCATCCGTATGCCCTTCTGCTTCTTTGAAATCACAAGCATCCATGGAATGGAATAAGACTCTTTAAAGAAAATAGTCACCAAATAGGGGATCTCATTGCTTTCCACCCCAAAGTCATCCATTTTTTTTATAAACATACCAAATTGACCTTCACACTTTCCACTTTCCAGCACAACTCTCACTTTACGTGTGCATTCCTAATTTCATGCCATCCCATACGCGCCATCGCTGTCTTTTCCCCTTATTCCTCCTCTCTCCCTCCTCCTGTCTCATTCAATTTCCTTTGTCCACTTGTCCTTCGCTTCTTAGTGCCATTCCTCCCGTCCTCCATCTTTCATGGTCTCCGGGGTCTGTGGCGGTGATAACGAAGTGCATATTTAACGGATATTCGCTCATTGGCATTGGATTCATCAGACAGAGCCAAGGCTTAAGATGATTATTTACCCGCAGTGTCAGCGACAGGCTTTTCTGACATCGCACTTGTCCCCCTGCGACACTCTCACGCTCCTGTCATGGGGTTTTTCCTTCTGTTTGAACATCTCTCCCTCCATACTTCTCACTTTCACTCCTCTCCGATCCCTTTCTCTCTCGCAGTCATTAGACACCCACAATAGCCGCAATCCCTTCTTTTCGCTATCTCTCTTCACCGCCCCCGTTCACCCAATGGTAATTATGGAAAATCTCTAATAGTGCTCAGAGGAGCTGATAATACCTTTAGCTTAATTAAAGACATTTATGGGATGTAAAGACATGTAGCCTGGGGGCTGCCAGGCACCCACACTAACCCAAAGTCTTTATTTCTTGCTTTTTCATCTCTCATAAACCCTTGCTTTCTGCTCTTCTTATCGTTGTTCCTGTTTCATGCACGCATTGCGCTGCACACGAGTGCATGCCTATTCCTTTTGTCTAAATGAATGTTAGGGTTAAAAATTCTGTAACTAATTGCCTCGAAGTCTGTGCAGTGAGACAGGCGTGCATTAAATATGGGGTTATGGTAATGTTGGTATATTTTATCAGCCTCAGACACACACACACACACACTCAAGCGATGCCAATGACAGTCTTTTCCTGCTGATTATCCAAATGTTGGACATGCATCCTGTTGGGCTTGTTACTTGTTAACATGTCACTATGGGACACTAGTGCAGGAAAGTGAACAGCACTGGACGTTTTGCAGCACATTTAGAAAGGTCACGGTGTTGGAGAGACACCTGGTGCAGTGAGAGTGATGTTTTTTTCCTTTCAATGTGTCATGGAGTCTGGTTTCCTCACCTTCATTCTCGTTTATTCCGTTTCGGTATCTTCCTCTCACACTGGCTTCGCAGGTATGATTCCATTTTTTTCCCCCCCCACTGTGCTTGAAACTGATCTTGCTGATAACGGAACCTACATTCCAGGCTAATTTTAGGTTTTGAAGTGCAAATATGAACGAGCTTGTTTCCTTGAAGGTAAAGAATGAGTTAGGCAGAAAGTTTCTCAGCACCTTGGGTTTGTAGTTGGAGAAGTTTAACTATGTCATAAGAGGTGAAGATGAGGGACATCTAGTCATTTCTTGGGACTCCTGCTCATTTATCTGGTGCAATTCTAATTGTATCTTTCATTATCCAGCCCAGACAAACTTGAATGCATGTCAATGCATTTTAAAGTGTCCATAGTGGACGCAAACAGATCCATTTCTTATTAGACAGTATCCACTGTCCTTTTTTAATGGGTTTTAAATATATTTTCAGCCGATATATTTTCTGTGTTTGCCCGTGTTCATTAAATCTAATGATCATTTTTGCAGTCCCTCTAGTAGCCTAGAAAATGCGTTATTTTTGTTCCTATCCATCCAGTGCTGGTCAGCAAAAACACAAACAAACAAACACTGTCACAAGAGAGAATTTGGCACAGAAAAAGAAGAACTAAGACGCTTCAACTGCTGAAACCACATACAGTATGAACTTGAGCAAAAAACCCCGGATACATTTTCACAAAGAAATTAGAACGTAGATTTTGATGCTTACGTTGTAAGCTTTGTGGCTCAGTGTGGAGGAAAGGATTAAATGTACTGTCTTAGAAATTCAGCCATATCATTTCTCCGCTTCCACTCTGCCCTCTCCTGTGCAGACTGGCATGATGTCGTGGTGGCCAGAGAGGGCACATCTACCACCTTGGTCTGTACTGATGCAACAGTGAGGGGCGCCGTGTCCTTGAACTGGATGACAAAGTCAATTGGTGCAGATAAATGGCAACTGGTTCTATCAGCCAACCACAGGAAGACGTTCTCCGGTCACGCCGCAAAGTCATCCATGCAACTGATTGACCCGAACTTCCAGGACACCGGAGTTTTCTCTCTGTCCTTTGTACCCAAAATGCAGGATGGCGGCCTCTACTCATGCTTGATAGACCAAGCAGGGCGAAAACTGAAGGAATGGATTATCCTCTTAGCAGTCCTCACTGGTAATAAATACATAAATAGATTCATCAGTACGAAGTAGTACAAATATTTTATCCCTCTCCATTTATCTTACAGCTGCTAGTTGCGTTTAATATTTAATAACAAAACTAGTGGCAGTCTTTGTTTTGTGCGTAATGGCATAGATCTTTTGCTAATTGAATTTAATTGAATATCTTCTCCATCCCTGATTTCTTGCATCATCCATCATCTGCAGTCACTCTTGACCCCGCTGCACCCGTTTCGCAATACAGCACCCTGCGGTTGACTGGCCGTGTTAATCCCGACTTTGCCGTCGCCGAGATCACCTGGGAAACACCTGGGGGAGTGTCCATGAAAAGCGAGAGGCGGCCACACACGGGCGTGGTGACCAAACTGCCCCAGGTCCAGACCAGTGACAGCGGGGTCTACGTCTGCACGGTTCACCCCTCGGGGAACAGCAGCACCCCTTGTTTTCCCTTCAACGTGGACGTGACTGTTGATGGTGAGACTGGTGTCAGAGGGTAAAACGGAACGCGGTGCATCTGTTGTTGCTTCTGTTGATGGTTTGAGTGGGCATCAGTGGCAGAAACGCCAGCAGCGGCATTATTTATTCAAGGGAACCTGTCTCTACAGTTCTTCAAAGTATTTACTTTTATAGAACAGTTCAAAAGTCTACCGTGGGCCTCCACTAAAATTCATCCAGTGCTCCTGTGAATATTATGGTCTCTACATTTATATATTATTCATTTCACTTTTTGCCCCTCCCACCCACACCCCCTCATCTCGCCTCCCTTCTCTCCACAGCTAACAATGTGGCCTCATTCACCAATATAACACACGGTGAGTGACTTTGTAACACGAGCAGTGAGAAAGTCCTGCGTCAGCAGTTTGCTAATCAGGCAGAGCAGGACGCATATGAGGACGTAATCCCTATTGTTGCAGGAATTTCCACACTATCTCTGTTTCAGCACTCCCTTGCTTTCTATTCTGTCTTTACCTCCTTCTCCATCCAACGTTTCCCTTCAAAGACTCCCTGTTGGTGTTTGTTTGCGCTCTAACGTTTTCATATATTCGTCTTTAAACATTGTGATTTCTCTTTGGATACCTCCTCGCTCCTGTTCTGCAGGCACTATTATCTCCACCGCCACTGAGGCTCACGCATCCTTCTTCCTGACCTGCCATGGGGTCCAGGGAGACTATGTCCTGCTGCACTGGAGACCCCCAGATGCCAGGAACCAGAGCGACTTGAGCCTGGTGTACCAGTACGACCGGTGGAGGGGCTCCTTCACGATGACTAAGCAAAGCAGGAGATTCCAGCTCGCCGGCCCGCCCCACAACGCAGAGGCCGGGAGCTTCTCCTTTCGTCTCACGCCTGGGTTGAAAGATGGTGGGCTCTACATCTGTGAAGTGTTCCTCAATGACTACGCCTTCAGCCAGAGGACTCTTCTCAGCGTGCTGAAAGGTATAGGAAAGAGTGAGGAGATGGGCCTCTGATATAATCATTACCTCCGCCAAGGAGGTTCTGGTTTTGCCGGCGTTTATCTGGCCGTCCGCTTGTGTGTCTGTTAGCAACATAACTCAAAAAGTTACGGACGGATCACGACGAAATTTCCAGGAAATGTTGGGAATGTTACCAGGAACAGATGATTGCATTTCGGTGATGATCCAGAAGAGAGTCTGGATTCTGAATCACGTTGACATTTTTGTTAATGACAATGCTGCACTGGGAACGTGCTGGGATTGTTTTTTTTAAAGATCTGATAACAGCAAGGGTCGTAACATATGAGTCATAGGAATATTATATTCACCCTATTATTGGTTGGAGGTATATGCATCTGTCAACCTTTAGGGAAATATGCGTTTGTTTGCGTGCATGGGAATCAGAAATCAAAGGTTCTACAATCGCTGCAACTATAACAGGGTGATGATGCATGATGCTGTTTGCATATGCAAATAATGGCGCATGCTTTGTAGTACATATTTGGGTGGAATTCAGAGAGAGAGAGAGACGGGGGCTCCTGAGGCTATTTCAACCACCTGGCATGCTGGCAGCCTAAAGATCAGAAGTCGGTAAAAACAGTTCCTACGTTTGAAAATGTACCTTGATGCTAAACCAACATGACATTGTTACAATGTACAATTATTATTATTATTGAGGATTCATTTGTTCTATTCATGTATTTAAAGGTAAAAAAATAAATAAGCAGATTTTTATTTTCCTCAGTCTTGGGCAGGCTTGGCAGGAACAAATAGAATCCATCTGCACCCACACACACACACACACACAAATATCCAACATGCACACAGTTGCATAAGATGCGCTGTCATGGCAGCCTTGGAAGGTTTTAATAATTACAACCCCAGTGGCATCCATCACAGCTGCCTAGACATGACCAGCCGATCCGTCACTGTCACCGCCGTTGTCACCCAGCTTTGCACATCTGCATCCTTCAGTCACGCACGCACACACACACACGCGCCCACACACCAGTCATGTGAAGCATATATTTTTTACCTCACCTCATTATAAGTATAATTATGTATGCTTATACCTGCTGCCCCCCTGCTAGGGATGTAGGTGGCTCACGCTGTTTGAACTAATCAAGGCTGAAATGTGTGTTGTGTTGTGTTTGGGGGGTCTGTGGGGCTTGATTACACCCAGATGGATTCTCATTTCGGTTTGATGAGACACTAAACATCAGTCACAGTCAACCAATGCATTAGCAGCAAATCACTTTAATGAATATATATTATTTTGAGCCCACTCTGGATTGTTCTTATTTTTTAATATCACTTTCTCTTTGCTCCATAACTCTGTCTCTCGCTGTCCTTGGCCTTTTCTATATTCACACATACCCTTTAACTCACTTTCTCATCCCGGTCCTCCACTTTGTCATCCATCACGCCTCTGTTTTTCACCTGCTCATCTTTCCTCAGTTGTCTTTTCATTTGTTTCTTCCCTTTTGAACATTTCCTTCCTATTATCCTCCTGCATTCCTTGGATTCCTCTTATTTGCCATTCTCTGCTCTGCATTTCATCCTCAGTTAAAACCAGCCCCTCGCCCTCAAAGTTGGAGTTGGAGTGTTTGTACAAAGAACGGTCCCAGGTCCGAAGGGCCCATTGGACTTATCAGGATAAAAGCCGAAAGCTGCGCCAGTACAGCAAGGGTCCCGGCACCATCGTCACCAGTCTGCCCACTCCCATCACATCTGACACAGCCGGGAACTACACCTGTAACCTACAGCTGGCAAATGGGCAGACCGTCGGGGCTACGCATGCTGTAACTATGCATGAAGGTGGGAGAGATGGCTTGGTCTTTAAAAAAAAACTGATTTCTGATTTTTCTCTAGCAAACTTCCTGTCAAGTTAGCAGAGATAATGAAGCATGAATGTGGATTGATTCTTGGATATTTGTTCTGTGAGGCATTTTACTGTGCAAGAAATTCCATGAATTCCATTAGAAAATGCTTCTGACAAATGCCATCTGTTGCTTAATGCAGCCCAAAAGGTGGCAGGTTACCAATATTTTGTCATTTGCAGATCATTTTCAGTGGAACCACAGTTCTAATAATACTCTGCTGAGCTTCTACTTCTATAAAAACTAAAGATAAAGGTTATCGCTTTTTTCATCGCACTTACCCAGCTGATATGCGGATATAAGAAGACCTTAGGACATCTCTCCACAAAAACTAAATTATTCAGGCTTATTGTATTGGTGGCTGTGGGGGGAGCACAGCAAGATGTGACAGCTGAATGGATCCCTCAAAGGAGATGGGTTCACTCCCCGTACATCAATACATCACAGGAGCTGAGGGGCCCAGAACTCATCATGATGCACGCTGATAGTAAGGCCATAAGAGTAATGGGCATGGAAATAAAGCAGGAGACGGGGATTAAGACGGGAAGGATGAAATGGTTAAGCAACATTTCCCCGACTGGAGAAGTTTAATTAGCAAAGAAAAAAAAAAAAAAATCAGTTAAATCAGTTAAAAAATACACAGCAACTCTGATTCACTTTTACTTTTCATGGTTGGTGCAGAAAGATACCACGAACAATTTAGAACCGTTTGATGATGATCCAGATCACCATGTGGACGGTGTAAATCTAATTAGGAGGGGATTCAGGGGAGTGAGCTGCTTGGCGGAGGTCTGCGCTCTCTGAGTGCTTTTCTAGTTACTAGTGTGACAAGTGACAGTTTATAAAGAACTCAAGAATTATAAGTAGCAGCTTTAGAGACACTTATACATTTCTGTAATTCAGAGAAAATAAATAGATAGAAGAAATGTAATTCAGGGTTATCTAATGTGATCTATGTGATAATATTCCTTTCACGTGTGGCACATTGAAGAGGATGCAAAAATGAAGGAGTCACTGTGTTCCGCATCTCGTAGAATAGTTCCAGTGGGAGAACGTTTTTGGTCTCCCTGCTATCACCCATAGCACTTTCTAATTGTTCCTCTTGCCTCACTTGAGCTGAAAAAGGTTATGGTTGACTGCTGGAAGAATCAATATAGGAGAGGAAAAGGTGTGCCAGAAGAGGATGAGACAAAGTTGGACAGAGAGAGAGAGAGAGAGAGAGAAAGTGAAGATGAGAGAAGCTGCACTCAATTAGCATAAATCATGTGTTAAAGCTGGCACGGAGAACAGAGCGGGTCAGTCATGGGGTCAGCACTCACCACAATATTCCATTAGCAACCTCAACACATACTCACCGATCAATTATCCCTCACACTGCCCGTAATGATTGATTATGATGAAGTGAATTAAAAGCTGTGAATCCAGGGTGGAGGTGGAGCACAAGGGCCAATCCTTTTACAAATAATAAAAGTTTCTAGAGCGTTAATGGGATGCCGGAAGGTGAGGAAACCAGACTCCATGACACATTAAATAATAACTGTTTCTCAAGTGACCTACTTGGTTTAAAAAAAAAAAAAAGAAATACTGACAGCCTAGCCACAGAAACACCTGGCAAGAATGTTGCTGATTTCATCCATGATTAGTTTGTAATAGTTCTTAGGGAACTTTTTGTGGAATGGGATTTTCCCTTTTTGTAAACCCAAGATGTCTGACAGATCTGATTGCTTTCTGCTCCGTGAAGCAGCCAGCGGGAAAACACTTGTTCAGGCACATTAAATTACAGCAGTCTCTGTGGAAACAAGTACCTCCCTCTTGCTTCTCTTGTCGCCCCGTGGCTCTGTTTTGTAAGACTGATGTCATCATCATTATGCAAACAAACCTGACAAGTTTGATCGCAAGGCGTGAGCCCTTCCCACAGAACCTGACTGGGGCTGCGGCGAGCAAATGATTGGCTTGTATATTGCTTGTTATAATCATGCCTACATTTCCTCATTACCTGTTTCCCGAAGCCGTGCTGTCAAATTTCAAATTGAACGGCCGCTATTTATATTGTTTTTGTCAGTTTGCCTACTGTCAGATGCAATTTGTGAAACTACACCCTATGGAAGAGGCATTTGTGAGTTTTTCTTTTTCGCTACAGTCTCACAGTATGTGCTCCCTTTGATACCAGCGCTTTTCTTCTTGTCCACATTTCAAAATGACAGCGTTTACTGTCGATGCTGAGGGTCTGTCAAATCGATGTCTGCAGCGTTATCAGAGACCGTTCACTTTGCCTGACAGAGCCGAGATTTCGCCGACATCTTCCACTGCACACGTTGTCTGTGACTGACAGCGGCGTGATGCAAATGCATGTAACATGATGAGAGGATCTCTACTGCAACATATCTTTAAATTCACAGCCCGTCGTGTTCACCTGAAGCGCGGCTCGCCCCCCTCTTGGCTTGGAAATGGAGAGCAACAACGAATAGCTCCACTGCACATCCAAGAACTTACTCGTCCTCACAACTGTATAAGTTTTCAATCACTGTTCATGGAAAGGTTCACGCTTTAATTCTCTCTCACTTTCATTTTGCCTTTTGCAGAGAGGATCGGTGTGACCACACACTCCCTTTCCCCTTCTCTTTCTGCTTTATTACTCCTGGTGCCCCTGGTTGCTGCGGCTGTCTGTGTGTTGCTATGGAAACAGAAACGCATTTCTGATCACGGTGAGTCTTCCAGCGCTTTCTGATTTGACAGCTTTCCCCGTTACGTCCGTCTTCGGCCCCTGACGGCTGCCGCTGAGTGATGTAGGACGTGACATCCTCGGGGCTTCTTTGTAATTAATCTGCCGTACCTCCTCCCTTCCCGTGCACTTCCATGTGTGCGTGTGTGTGTGGGTGTGTCACCGTGTTTTGTAACACTTGCAGGTATTGAGCAGTCTCTGTCTGTCCACTCGGGTGAAGCAGAGAACATCTACGAGAATCCTGAGAGTGTCAGACAGGTGATGAATTCAGACATTTTCAAATATCCTGTGACGAATTTGCCTCCTCATTTTGTCCTCATCTCCCCGCTGTCTCCTAAACTCCGGTATTTCTTGTCTTATTTCTGTCCCCCTCCTTCCCCTTTTCTGTCTTGTCTCAGTTGTGTACTTTTTCCTCTGTTTTCCTTTGATTACAATCATAGCTCCCTCCCTGTCACTTTCTTAAACTTGTTTTCTCTGGGCTCCCTTCCCACCAGGCTCCTCTCGGGGGCTCAATCTACATGGTGAGTTATTGCCTCTTCCCCTGAGCACACGCTGAGGCATGGCGCATGAGTTGTGATACTCGTGTCCACAAACGCATACAGACTCTCACTCCCTCTATTGGTCCTTCTCTATGCTGTGAGCAGATGATGTCTTCCATCTCACTTCCAGTCCTCTATTCCACTCTGTCAGCTCTCTTTCTCAGATAAACCTATTGCCCATCAGCTGTCACCTTTACATTAGTGGTATTAACAAATGAATCTCATTTCACAAGGTGCAGAGAGGCATAAATCTGGCCTCAGGAACATTTTATATTCTCTTCAATACCCCAGTCCTTTTCGGCTTCCTTTATTCATGTTCTCCTTTATGCCAGGATTTGAAGCCAAGAGGAGAGGATGATGTCTATAAGGAGCTGGAGCGGTAAGCAAAAAGTCTTGCATCACCCATTTGTGGTTTTTTATATTGTGTGTGTGTGTGTGTGTGTGCTCATGCTGTCACTCATCTCGCCCCTCACATTCCTCTCACACGCAACGATCAAGCTGGCCTGAACATTACTGTGACACCGTGGCATAATATCTCACCATGTGCTGACAGGCGGTGCTCCTTTGCATGTGTATCGCTGTAGTTGTGTGTCCTGTCTGCGTTTGTCTTCAAGGAAGAATAAAGAGAAACGAGGGAGAGGAAGATTTTTGTGTGTTTGTCTTTGTGTTCTGTGTTCAGATTTGAACAATGTCAGAGTTGATCACTTACTCGCGTCTCATCCTCATCCAGCTGTCATATTCATTCCTTTCCCAGCTGAAGCAGAGTAAACAAAAGCAACGACTGAATATCAGAGTTGGGATTTGAAGACAGACTTCAGTGCTTCAGGGAAATGATCCTCTTGTGCATAAGTGGTTTTATGAGTTTATAACTGATATTTTTTTTAGGTATTTATTTGGGGCTACACATATAAAAGAAGCAGAAGGACTTTTCCAGATACCACATCCAAAATGTTTCTTCATTGTTTTTTTTTCACTGATTTTCATGCCATTTATGTCCTTATGGATTTCACTTTTCACTCATTTTTTTCTTTTCTTTTTTTTTTATTTATTTAATGTAAAAAAAAATGTGGAAACATAAATGTCTGTACTTTAGTGTAGATGGGTTAAATAAATGACTGTTTTAAATGTTTTATGTGTTTTTATTAAAGGAGAGAGAGAGAGAGCGTTCGCGAGTTCGCGAGTTCGCTTTCGGGATTTGTGGTCAGTGCAGGCTTCCGTAGTCTTCCTGGCGGAAGAATGGCTGGCTGGATGTGGCTGCGCTGTGTTTTAGGGCCTCATTTGCAACGGATTCACCATCCACCGAGCCAGTCTCTGTCCGACGGCAGGGCGGGGAGGAGGGTATGAGTTCAATGCTTTGTATGTGTTCGAGAGCCCGGACTGCGAGCACAGAACGGTGCTTCTTCCGGGTTGAGGTGTTAGCTCCTGCTGCTCTAGCTTGTAGCAGGTGTTTGTTTTTGACGCGCCGCTGTCATTGCCCAGCAGCGGAGCTTGACGGCTCACAAATGAATGAAACGCCTGGCCTGATTCTACAGGCTTGTGTTTTCATGTCCAGTTCGTTTATCATTGGGACAAAAAACGGCGACAGTTGGGCCTCAATAAATGCTTTTCTCCGAGAACGTCGCCTTGTTTTGCTAATGCTAGGTGGGACAATATTTTTGCCGGCACGATAAAAGAGGCTAAACGATTTATATTAAGAGTGTGCACGTATGTGGGCTTTTAGAGTACCCGTGTGATATGAAATATATACGTATGTTACCCTGCGGATTTAAATTGCTGCATTTCGTGCTACTAGTTAGCTAGACTCGGCTACCTGAGAACGTTAGCTACAGCATTCGTGATATGAACAGCATCGGTTTGTCGCTGTTAGCAGGGATGGAACTACCAACCCAGGAGTCTGGAGAAACACACGGACAGCATCCTCGGCTGGGTCTGTATTGTTGTGTGATTGCTAATTCCGTCTGAAAATTATTTAGTCGATTCTGTCCAGTCAAGTTTCTGTTTCCCCTCCTCCAGGCTTCAGCACTCTGGTCTCTGTCTTACTACAGTTCTCCTCTCCTCCTCTGCTTCTTATACAGGAAAGGTAGGTTTGAGAGGGGAAACAAAGAGGCTCTTCCACACAATTGAGTTTCCAATATTGATTTATGAAAATGTCGTAGGGTCGTTGTCAAACTGTGCATGTTTGTATCGGTGGTTTCATAAAGTACATAAGTGAATATCTGTATCTCTGTTGTACATTTTTAGGTTTCATCTGCAGCACTAAGCTGGTTCCAGTTACTCAGTACTTGGGAACAGTGCTGGTGTGTCTTCTCGGAGTGGCGTGTCTCAGAGGTAAGGCTGCAGAGTTGGTAGATAAGGGCTAATTCAATAATATGCTGCATACTAATGAGGTTTCATTTCACTGAGGTGGTTGAACGGGGTCTACGTCTGCAAAGCAAACTAAATTCACCCGTCAGGATGCGCCGTGAAACGTTGTCGGTGTCTCCTGTGCTGTCCATCCATCTGATCTAAATTTCTTTCTATCTTCCTTTTCTCTCGAAGGGTATGGGAGATGGAAAAACCCTGAGTATCTTCAGTTCATCTCTATTCTTGGAGACGCCAAGAAGAATCACACAGCAGCAAACAAGGTGAGGTCGAAGCAACTTGATGCACATACCGAACAGGATAGGCTCTTTGTATCGGTACGTATTTTTTGATAGAAGAGAAATCTTGTTTTTTTGTTTGCTCTTTTCACATAGAAAAAAGTGAGATGCTATGACTTTGACTTCTCGTACTGGCCTTCAGATTTCAGCTGGACGGAAGTCAGCAGTCCGTAAGTACGCTGAATAAATGCGGCCATTTTACAGCAAAATGCTCTTCATCTGTTTGACTGTCAGCCTTTTACTCTGTGTGAGAAAGGAAACTATCCAAGGCTGGTGTTTCTCTACTAAAACCAGAGCCCAGATTAAGAGGGGCGGCAGACAGCGTCCTCCACTCTGTGCGTACTTTACCATGCCACGTCATCAGGTACAGGCAGTTTACCTAGTAGTTTAATTTGCAGCTGGTTTCTTGGGTTTTGGTTAAAATATTCCATTAAAATATGTATTTCTTTTTTTATTTATCGATACTGTTACACTCTAATCAGAATCATGCCTATTTTTTTTTACAGCTTTCTTATTGCTCATTCATTTGGGAGGAGGATGCTGTACCCTGGCTCTGTCGGTTTACTTCAGAAAGCCATGAAGCCCATGCTCCAGCAGGGCCAGGCTAGGCTAATAGAGGAGGTAAAGGGCACACCATCATCCTCTGTTTAACCCCAGT
The DNA here is from genome assembly GCF_040956055.1 of Brachionichthys hirsutus. NCBI lineage: Eukaryota > Metazoa > Chordata > Actinopteri > Lophiiformes > Brachionichthyidae > Brachionichthys > Brachionichthys hirsutus. The sequence goes on from NC_090899.1 coordinate 4,477,814, forward strand.
CATTATCCGATCGTTACTCTCTGTCAACTTTGATCCATTTTGTCTTTAGTTTGATGGCAAGAGGAACAAACTCGTGTCTTGTGATGGTAATGAGATCGATACCATGTTCGTGGATCAGCGGGGGGGCGGGGGGCAGAATGGCCAGACCCTGGTAAATGCTTTGTTTTGGGCTTGGTCCAATTAAAATGGCTTTTCTCGGTCGTAATGCTTTTGAGTCTAAAAACGTCTGAATTGTGCTACAGGTCATCTGCTGTGAAGGGAACGCAGGTTTCTATGAGGTGGGCTGCATGAACACTCCACTAGAGGGTGAGGAATCCTCAACGTCACAAAAGACGAGACCTCCCATCATGATTATAGCATTGTTTCGTGTGACAGCGTGCATTCTTTATTGTTCTCCTTGTAATCTTGTGTTGATGTGTGCTGCAGGGGGCTACTCTGTCCTGGGCTGGAACCACCCTGGCTTTGGAGGCAGTACAGTAAGAGATCTGTCACATGAACCTTTAATCCGTACATTAGCATTAATATATAATATAACTGTTGCTGTTTCTGCTGTGTTGAATAATGTACGCATTATATTATTGTTAGAATGGCTGACAGTGGGGAAAAATGTTATATATTTTTTCCTGTGTTTTTAATGAAGTGCACCTGGAATGAGAATACGGATTCCTTCCTGCCTGTTTTACTTGTCTTTCTTCCAGGGAGTGCCATTCCCTCAGAATGAGGCAAACGCCATGGATGTTGTGATGCAGTTTGCAATACACAAGCTCGGCTTCCAGCTCAGCAACATTGTGATGTATGCCTGGTCCATAGGAGGATTCACAGGTACACACACATGGGGGGGGGGGGGGGGGTTCTATGCTCTCAATATCAAACTTTATTTTATCTTTCCTTAATCTCCATTTACTTTCACAGCCACTTGGGCGGCGATGTCATACCCAGAGATCCGGGCAGTGGTGTTAGACGCCTCCTTCGATGACCTCCTGCCTCTGGCCCTCAAGGTCATGCCTGACAGTTGGAGTGAGTCCAAAGGCCAGAAACTACATTTTGCATCAACGAGTCTTTCTTTAGCGAATGAAACACTTTTGTTCTTTGTTAGGACCGCTGGTACAGCACACAGTTAGGCAGTATATGAACCTCAACAATGCTGAACAGCTTCTCAAGTGAGTATGGGAGCCAGCTATCAGAATGATCACTTCATATGTTGTGGTAAAAATGTTTTTTTTTACCACAACAATTCTTTTTCTTCATCCAGATATCAAGGACCAGTCCTGCTGATCAGGAGAACCAGAGATGAGATCATCACCACGGCGTAAGTCCCCCACATGAAGTACGGGGTTTCTCAGTTGATTTTACACGGCCGTATTGAAGGGAGACATAGCAATTATAAAGATATGTTTAAAACATGGTACTTTTATCAGACAAGCATGTATATAAAATAATATTGCATTGTACGTTGCATCAAAGGGGTCCAGAGGACGTCGCGTCTAACAGAGGCAACGACCTCCTGCTCAAACTGCTGCAGTTCAGGTATGATGTTCAGACATCTTGTTGCTGAGTATGCTCCGTGTATTTGTGCTGATGTTATCTTCCTGCTCAGGTACCCAAAGATAATGACAGATGAAGGGATTATGGTTGTCAGGCAGTGGCTGGGATCCTCCAATCCTTTGGAAGAAGGTCTGTGTGCCTGTTTTAACACCATTTACAATTATTTTGTAAATTGTGATAAATTGGCGCAGTACGAAGAAAAAAATATTCAATGCCTGCATTTTCTACTTGAAATTCCTGTCCTGCAGCATCGATGTACAGTAGCTACGAGGTGGATGATGACTGGTGTGCATCTGTGCTGCAGTCGTATCAGGCAGACAGAGATGTTCTGTATCCGTGGAGTGTCGGTAAGTGTTTTTAGTCTAGGTACATTAATACCCTCGTATGCTGTCACCCAACGGTCTCTTACTGTTACCAGGAGATGACATGACGCTAGAAGGAAGGCGGCAGCTGGCTCTTTTCGTGGTAAGGCTCTCAATCTCAGCGTGTGCAGTTGTTTCTCATGTCTTGTTAAAATGGAAGGAGACACTTTGTCTCCTGCGAGTTATCTAAAGAGGAACAAGTTCCTTTCTCTATAATAAACCTGATATAATAAGCCTTCCCTTTTCTCTCACACTCCCCAAACAAAAAAAAAACACACTATGCAGACATCATTACTGCTGAGGAACCCCTCTCTAGTCGCCATAGTAACCAGCTCACCTGTGCTCTCAGGTTGACTGAGGTAATGCATTTCAGTGCGCTCAGCTTATTGAAGTCATTTAACAACAAGAAGAAGTGCCATCAATTGCAGCAAATGCTACGCTCTTCTCCCGTTGCTTAATGCCTTCTGAATCGGGGCTTTATTCACCTCCGGTGTAAGCCCTGGACAGATGGGAGAGATCTGCATGGCACTGGGCCAAAGACCGAGGCTAATATAATCTAATTCTGCACTATTTGTTCATTGCCCTCCCACATCTCTCATTCTCCATCTTTTTTTTTCTTTCCCTGTCCAAGGCGCGGAAGTACATGCGAAATTTTGAAGCAACACACTGCACTCCTCTCCCTTCCACCGAGTTCCATTCACCCTGGAAACTGTAGAGACGGATGGATGTATAACAAGAAACAAGCATCAGGACGGCATGTTGTCAGTGCCCATTCCTTTAATGGTGTGAATGCATTGTGATTTTTGTTCCTCTTTTCTTCCCCAGAGCCTGTTTTGTGGTCGTGTATATTTTTAATGTAGCATCTGGTCTACTACGTTCCCTTTCCTGACAAAAACCCTGTAAAATATGTTACACAATTTAAGTCAGACTAAAAGAAACGCAAAAGCTATCACTCACTCCTACATTGTTCTGTTTAGCCGTGTTTGTAAAGAAGCGATTCAAAATAGGAAACATCCCTGTAATTGAAATAACGACAGATGTTGATGGAGTCTGGCTGCATTTTTAAAGATTAAAATTCCTCACCTAAGTGTGAAAGCTTTTCAGGTTGATTTCCTCTGTGGATGTTGATTTGATGCACAAAGCTGTGTTCTAATATGCTGAATAAAATGTTTAACATAATAGACTGAATTAGTTTGTTCATAGACATAATAGAGTGATACAGAACAGTACAGTGAAGAACAGCCGTCTAGTACAGCAGCTTTATTGAGTCCCTTCCACACAAAACCAAGAAAATAGAATTATCCTTTGTTGCATAAGGTTAAGAGGAAAGTTACATCATTTTGCGGAAGTTGTCTGTAGCTTCTTGCACTTTTTCAAGTTCGGTCTGGCCCTGCCGAAGCTGTGGAGAAAAGGAAATTTACCAAGAATTCATCCCTCACATCTCAAGAAATGCTCAGAATCTTTTTTGCACACCTTCTCAGCATCCTGTTCCTGCACCTTCGCTGGCACCTTCTCCTTGTAGTCGCTCTTTGCCATCTTCTCTCTCAGTTTTTCCATCTGTTTCTCTAAATCACATTTCTTTGCCATCAACTTGGACACCTCCTTCTCTACATCAATGAGTCCCTAGGAGGGATAGAAGACGAGAATAGATTTAACTTTCGATCTTGTTACTTCAGGTCAGGGGAAAAAAAGGAGAACCTCCTTTTTTTGTTGAGACTAACAAAAGTGAAACTCAAATTTGAACTTCACCTTGAGCATAAGGTTGACGGTGCATCTGTCGGAGGCGATGGCCACAGCGCAGCCCTCTGGGACGGGCTGGTTGGCTGTCAGAGGGATGACGGCTTGAGAGTACGACAAGGTCTGAATTTGCAGACTGTACTTCTGCAACGAGGACGATGTCGCCGCGTCAATACACTGGAGGTAACCTTGGAGAGAAATCAAATGATTCAAGTCATTTGAGATATTCAAGCATGTTTATATTTACTTGCTTGAGAGAAAGCCATGCGGGTATTATCCTAAGAGATGTTGCCAATATATTCATTGGTGGAGAAAGTAATTAAAGTACAGCGACCACATCTCGCTTTTTGGAACTACTTTGTCTGCCACCTGGGACAAACTTAAATTATGCTTCAAAAATTATCAGCAAAATTCTCTCGAGGTTTAAATTCTCCTCAGGCACTTAAATTTAGTTGCTGGATTATTACCAATGATGCAGTCATTCTTCTTTAGGACTTCAGCTCGCTGATGCAAAGCTAACTTTTAATTCTTACATATTTTAGCATTTAATCTGACACCCATAGTTTGATCTGTATCAGTCATGTGAAATTCTTATCAAATACGTCAAGAAATAAAACAGAAATAATTATGCAAGATAGATTAAAACTGCCCTATTCCATTCATCTGGCAGAGTTAGCGTCCTCCACTGTTTCAGTAAATGTCACGAAGATGAGGATCAGTGGGTCTTGATCAATTGCTTCACAGGATACTTCAGATTTCGGTGTCATTTTGTCTTACAGTCAGCTCTGGTCTTGGTCAGGCTGTAATCAGCCCTCAGTGACCGGATGGTCTTGACCACAGTCATTACGAACTCCATGTCACGGTCAACCTCCTCGCTGTGCCAGCAGAACTGCAGGAATCACAGAAACACTCAAGGCCCGTCGATACAGAGAGCGCATCACACAAAAAAAATCTCACACATTCTATTCTAGAATAAGAACATTAGGCGTAAAAGATAAAGCAGATGCTGTATGACGTGAACTGAAGTCACATTATACACATCTAATTTAGAGATCCACATTATCATGAACATTCAGAACATCTGAGTTCTTTATAACAATCTCATCCACAAACACCGTAATTTCTATTTTTCAAATTTACATTCAGTTTCTTCCCCATAAATGCTGCCACAGGTCACAGAAGAGAAAAAACGTTATTCGTCAGACTCATTTCAATGCGGCAGTGTTCAGGAGGTGCTTTGCATTAACTATTCATAGTTGAAGGTGGGTGCGTGGATGGCAGGATGAGCCAGAGCCATCTGCACACAATTCCTAGCAGATTTAGACTTTATAAGAAGGAAATTACGTTATAAGGTTTTAAAAATCTGAAATACTTCAATTTTATAATATGAACATGCAAAAAAAAAAAATGAGTGGAGGGTGGTGAGCTTGACGGTCCTCAGGCACCCTGTCCTTGCTCACCTCCTCGCTGTCTGGGTAGGATGTGACCGAGATGCTGGGAGGATCCGTCTGAGGCCTCCGCCGCGGTAGCCTCTGGTAGAGCTCCTCCGTGACAAAAGGCATCACGGGAGACAAAAGACGCAGTCCCACTTCCAAACAGGTGTACAGGGTCTGTCTGCACACCAGGGCCTGTCTCTGGCTGCTGCTGCTGCCGTCTTCCTCTGCTTTACTGAACACCGGCTTTACACTTTCCTGAAGGGCAAAAAAAGGAAGGAGGGAACATTTTTAATTCATCCCAACGATGAACTCAATTACTTTTCGGACGTTACTTGTGTAAAATCATTTCAAACACCCAAGGTCATTGAAGGTCACAAAGTTCCTTACCAGGTAGACGTCACAGAGCTCATACAGCCAGAAGTTGTAGATAGTGGTTGTGATTGCTGGGAAGTCGTAGGTCTTAAAGCCAGCATCACAGAGACCAACAGCAGCACTCAGTCGGGACAGAATCCACCTGTCCGATACGCTCTCCTCTCCGCGCAGCTGACGGGATGGAGCAGAGGGAAAACGTGCTTAACATGACGGCGTAACATCACTGTCAATGATTGGTGTCCGTCTTTTCTCACCTGAGCAGTCTCTGATGGTAGGAAATTGTCTCCCAGCGTCTTCATGGCGAACTTCACAGCATTCCACAGTTTGTTGCAGAAGTACCGGTATCCCAGGATGCGATTGACATCCAGGTTGATATCTCTTCCTACAAGACAAACCCATGGATGCATACATGATCTTTTAGTGTGTGATTATAGTAGGGGCCATCGACCCCCCCCCCCCCCCCCCCTATATTTAGGTTTGTAATGTCAATTCAATGGGCCGGTGGAGACGCAAAAAAGAAAGCGACACAAAATGGACATAATGGTTGACCTTGGCTGGTGTAGGCGCACAGGGCGAACCTGAGAGCGTCTGAGCCACACTCTGGAATGCCATTTGGATAGTCTGACTTCTGCCCCTGCTTTGCCCTCTCCTCCTCCACTGGATCCAAGTTGCTGTTCATTAATTGTGTATGTAGACCCTACAGGATAAAGGGGGGGACAGGGAATAAATCACCGCTCTGGAAAAACAAATTAATGCGTTCCACTGTGATTTAATTTCATATTGAGATTAATTAGAAGCCCCTCTCGACAGCTTGAAAAAAATATCAAGTGGGCAAAAAAGGACATTTGTGGGAAAATTAAGCGCAGTTTACACCATCATTTAGAACATCATTGCCCTCTAGAGGGCAGGTCTGCTCCACCTGATGGAACAGTTTCCCTCCAGCTGCAGAAGAGATTGATGGCTTCAATAAAGCTTGTTGGAAGCAGAAAGGGGTACTTAATAAAGCTTACATAAGAATATGGTTCTGGGGGGGGGTCAATGATCACGTACAACCTTAAATGGCTTTTTACCTCGAGGGAGATCCCTGAAATGACATCCAGAGGATCAATAACGTTGCCCAGAGATTTGCTCATCTTCCTTCCGTGGGCGTCCCTCACCACTGCATGCAGATAAACCTGCATCAGGAAAAAGCGTTGTTGTTCTTTAGGCATGTCCCGCTGATGAGGCACGACGTCCCACCCCGTTTCCATTCGCCTCACCTCTCTGAACGGCAGCTTGCCGGTCAACATGAGGCCCATCATCACCATACGAGCGACCCAGAAGAACAGGATGTCATGGCCCGTCTCTAACAGGGTGCCGGGGTAGAACACATCCAGGTCCTGGGTCTGAACAGAAGCCACCACATTATAGAGCGGGTAGAAAGAAACACTATTCGAGGCTTGTTTCACTCTTGATCTAGAGAGGCATAGATGAGGTAAAGACAGACAGGTTTGCTCCTTTACCTCATTCGGCCATCCAAAGATGGAGAACGGGAAAATGCCAGACGAGAACCAAGTGTCCAGAACGTCCGCATCTGAGAAATGAACAAAATCACCTCTAATCAGTACGAATGGACCGTCGTGGACAGAATGCTGCTGCATAAGCACAAACTCATTCAATGTGGCATGGAACTATTTCTAAGGAATCAATTGTTACAATGAATGGTTCGTTTTAATGCCAAGATCTCTCGCATTCATAACCGGATTCTCCAAAGTGTCCTCGGCTTCACAGCCTGGTAAAGCCCATAAAGTCTCTTTTCGCAAGGACAAAAGTCTTGTCGTGTTTTTATATGATTTAACCAGTCACAGATTAGAGCTTCACTTGCGATAAATACTGTAATTAACACACACTCATTTGTGTATACAAAAAAAACACTAGCACACTAGACCGGAAGAGTCAATTCAATTTAATTTAATTTTGTGTGAAAGGCTGTTGAAGCTAAAAATAAACTGATGACACAACACTGACAACAACTGAGATAATGAGAACTGAATAATCTCACCCTGCTTGAGGGAGATTCTGTCACCAGGCACATTGAAGCGTGTCGCCGCCTTCTCTCTGGCCTCCTCCTCCGATCTGCCACTCACCCAATAATGACCGTCTGTGTCCTGGAGGGATGAAACAAATAAAAGTGTAAATGAATAAAAGTTACAGTAAAAGGAATAATGGACAAGAACAACTTTAATTTATCCACACAAAAGCCTCCAGACAGCAGTGACGTCGTCATCTTACCTCGCCTGGTTTCACGGAGGCGTCGCTGACAGTGATGAAGTACGCAGGGATGCGGTGACCCCACCACAGCTGCCGGGAGATACACCAGTCCCTGGAAGGAAGATGGATGGATGGATGGAATCCGAATTAGGACTGTTTAACTATAATATATTTCTACAGCTGAAAACAAAAAGTCAAATTATACATCATTTGAACAACAGAAGATTTATGGGGCAAGAACCTTTTGATATTTAGTTATCTTACCATTTCTGGGGCAAAACTGCAAAGCATTTTCTGATTGTAAAATATGAGTTGCAGCTTTCCTTTAATTTTTGTAATTGTGAATTAAATATTTTCGGGGGTTTTGGATTGTTTAGCGTAAAAAAATAATTCTCCAGTATTTGCTGACATTTTCGCTCTGTCATGTTGAGATCGTCTGAAAATAATACTAATGTATCCTCGGAACCTCAATCCACCAATCGCGATGCTTAAACTGTACCTTCTGTCAAGACGAAGAGCTCAAAGTAAAACCCAAATGTTCAGATCCCGCGTCAAGTCCGTTCGAGTCGCGTAAACTCAATGCTTTATGTGGATGTTGAAGTTTAAAACGAAAAACCACACCTGATATTGTCCAGCCAGTTGAACCACGTCTTGAGGTGGTGGTCGGGGATGATTTTCAGCGCTCCGTTTCTGACAGCATCTGCGGCCTGCTTGGCCATCTCTGCGCATTTCACGTACCACTGTGGCTTCATCAGCGGCTCCACGATGTCCTTGGAGCGACTGAGAGGAGAGAGAGGATCAAAGCGGAATCAAAAGAACTAAAACTCAAATAACACGTGTTGCACTCGTGTACCAACGGCCATGAATCTACCTGCAGACTGGCACCACCATGGGGTTGTCTTTGATCTCTTTAAACTGGCCTCTGTCCTTGAGAGCTTGGAGTACGGCCTTCCTGGCCTCAAAGCGTTTCATGCCCTGGAGGACGGAGTCAATGCGGTTGAAATGCAACAAGACGGCGATGAAGATGACAGTGTTGTTTTAAATGTTTGTTCAGCATGGAAACAGCTGACGTTAACATAACATTTCAACACATAAGAAGCCATGTGTTTTCTACTGCAGATTTTGCAGGGGTTAGTGTGTAAATATATTTTCGTGATCAGAGATATACAGTTTTTTTTCTATCTTCAACAAAAGCAGGATTCAAATCTAGAGCCGTAACTTCACTACAATTATCTTTTTGGACTGATCAATCTTTTACTGCACATAATAAAAGTATCCATACAATTCTCCAGGTATTTTTGGTGGTGAGGGGCAATTAAGTAATAAAGCTGATACTCCGAGCAAACGATGAAGAGGCCTGACATTTAATGTCTTAGTGGGAATGCACGCACACAGCGAGAGGAAGGTAGATAATGAGACACGCTACCAGGAAGGGAGGAGGCACATTAATGAGCATGCCATTCTCATCCAAGATGTTGATGAATGCCAGATTGTGTCTCACTCCAACCTCGTAATCATTATGGTCATGAGCTGGGGTAATTTTGACAGCACCTGAGAAGAGAGCAGAAAGCAAAGTGGCTGTGATTACTTCTCCGCACATCTCAGACCACCAAGCAGATAGTCTCTTCCTGTAACCATGCCAACCTGTTCCAAAGCTCGTGTCTACAAAGTCATCGAAGACAACGGGCATCTTGCGGTCGCAGAAGGGATGCAGCACCATTTTCCCTTTCAGGTGCTGATACCTGGAGTCGGCAGGGTGGACGGCTACAGCGGTGTCTCCCAGCATAGTCTCAACACGAGTCGTTGCCACAATCACTTCCTCGTCTGAGGAACAGAAAGAGGAGAAGCGTAACGAACAGCACCGAGACGTGGCCGACAGCGTCCTACTGTAAATACTCTGCTCTAGATGAGCTCGCATACCCGATCCATCCACCTTGTAGGAGAAAGACACCAACACTCCAAACTCCACTTTCTCCTTGTAGCCCGGCACGGGCAGCAAAGTCCTGCCAGCGAGCTCCTTCTTATCCACCTGGAGAGCAAACAGAAGATCAGGACACAAGAAATTAGATTTCATTTAGATATCAGTTGATACAAATGATACTTTTCCTTTCTTAAATACCCTAATTTCAGAGTAGAATCAATTTATCTCTGATATGTATCCTTTCTTTTAAGATTATTTTGGAACTTTTGATTTTTTTTCTTAAGAAGTACGCAGTTGAAAAGCAGGGAATCAAACTGAAACATTTCATAACTGCTGCGATATGATTTATCCTGTTACTTTTGAATAAAATACTCGCCTCTATGTCAGAGATGGCAGAGTTTAGTGTACAGGACCAATTGACAAGCCTCTTGCTTCTGTAGATCACTCCTTCGTCGTGCATGCGTATAAAGGCCTCTTGGACGGCATAGGAAAGTTTCTGGACAAGGACATGGGTGTAGACATGAGAAGAGTATACACAGTATTTTCAGGATATTTTAAAAAATGTGATTTACAATTTCAGAACACTCACAGGGTCCATGGTGAAGCAGGCTCGGTCCCAGTCCAGTGAGGATCCTAGTTTCCTCAGCTGATGATAGATGCGGTCTCCCTTCCTAAAACCCAAACAGACAATCTTATTACTCCATCTTTATTTCAATGCCTTATCAGATACTCCTTGTTTCACTTACTCATTCTTCCATTTCCAGATTTCCTCAATGAACTTTTCCCTTCCAAAATCATGGCGGCTCATGCCCCTCTCCCTCATCAGCTTTTTTTCCACCACCACCTGGGTGGCAATACCAGCGTGATCGCAGCCCGGGTTCCACAAGGTGGTCTCGCCTCGCATCCTGTGCCTGCGATGGAAAGAGGGCCGTGTTGTGTATACTCAAACACATGTCTGACAGATTGCATGAAGAGAGTGAAATGAACAGAAAGCAAGCAATCACAAAACACACCAAAAAAGTCTCAGCTTTTTCAAACTGATTTTGAATTTCAGGCTTTTTAAACTGTAGTTACCATCTGGTCAGAGTATCCTGAATGGCGTTGGTGAGGGCGTGACCCAGATGAAGTGATCCAGTCACATTAGGGGGAGGGATGCACATCATGAAGATGCCACGAGGGTTCTGATCACAAATGCTTTTCCTCTGCATAAGGTAGTGAGAGAAAGGCAACTTGAATATCTTCTAATGTCCTCCGCGATACAGAAGAGAGACGGGGCTCTTCCTTACTCCGTATTCAGGCTTGAAGAATCCCTCCTTTTCCCACCAGGAATACCAGGCAGCCTCCACATATTGAGGACTGTAGGAGTCAGGCAGCGGGCTGGTGACATCTGACACCAGAGAAACAAGAAGAGAATGAGCTCATTTTATAGCATATATGCACAAGCGAAAACACACAAATTCAGAAATTACCTTTCTTTTCTCCAGGAAGTGTGGGAGCATTGTAAGTGATTACTCCCAGCTCTTTCTTATCTGGCTTGGCCTTTTTCTGAGACAAAAAAAAAACAGACCTAATATTGAGAGGTATCTAACAAAGTTGCTATACACATATATTTAGGTTGCATCGAATAAGTTTTATTGAGAATTGAAATGTTCTTACTGCTGTTCTTACCTCATTTGGTGCCTGACTCATTTTCTTTGCCTCCATTTCCTTTTTCTGCTGGAACTTTTCAAGCTTTTCCCTCTTCTTAGCTTCCTTCTTCAACTGGGCTTCTGTCTTTGGTGGACCTGGACAAGGAATCAAGAAAATCGGATTGTTTGTGTGTATGTACAACGTATATATAAATAAACTAACATAAGAATTGTGGCAGAGACGTCGCTCACCATTCGTGGCGACACCGGTAGAATCAACGGAACTTCCATTAGCCGCAACATTCTCCTTTGGTGCAACCGGCACCATCTTCTCACAAAGATCAGTCGTCCCCAGAACCTTCAGGAACTCTGGCTGATTAACGCAGGTTGTGAACCACCGAGTAACGTTGGTCAACACCTTCCTGTCTGACGGCTCCAACACCTCAAAGAAAAAGTGAAACGAAACAAAATCAGATCGTGGTCGGCCTATTCACGGCCGAGTCGGGAGATAAGTAGCAGACATTTAGATAAACCGTTAATACAAGAATACATATTGAGGAACATACATATCTAAAAGGTAGGAGGACAGCTGTCGCTACAGCCATGTCAGCCAAAGTGACGCCCTCGCCAACCAGGAAGGTTCTAGGTTCCAGTGCCCGATCAAAAGCCTTGAGAACACGCATCAGCTCTGCACGGGAACTTTTCTGGGCCTGAGAGCACAGAAGACGTTTAAGAATAGAGCATCTCAACAGTAAATCGCACGCATGTCCAAGAATTACGTATTCAGATGCTTACTTTTTTATCCACCACCATCATTCCCATCAGTGGGAAGACCACAGCACAGGACACTGGGGTGAGTTCATTGTCTGCGAAGCTGAGCCACTGCCACACCTGGCTCTGCTGCTTAGCATCCACACCGGCTCGCTTCCCTTTTAACGCCAGGTACCAGGACACAGCAGCGGCCCCACTCAGGATGGAGCCACCTTCCCCTGGACCCAGCACCAGGGTTGGCCTGGAGCGGGCATTCAGAGAAGCAGGAGGGTCCTCAGCGATGGTCTTTAGACAAGATGATGGGCAAAACTCCGCAGCAATGAGAGCTAGAAGGCTCCGGAAATCATCGGGATGAGGGGACACATAAAGAGTGGCCATCTCTGTTATAAAAAACAGAATACAGGGGTAAATCCTGCACCAAAATATAATGTTTGAAACCAATTATATGTTTGTATTTATAGCTTTGAAATGCTAAAATCAATTAAATATGAGGTTTGTAGCAATTTGTAAATCATTACATCTTGGTTTTGGTTACGTTTTACACTGGCTGACAACTTTTTGTTCAAGAAAATTGCATGCTAATTTTGAACTGTCAAATTTCATTATGTGTGTGATAAGCTGTACAAAGTAAAGGATTTACTTTTGCTAACGGGTGACGTTGTTTCAACCATGTAATCTCATATTCACATAATACACCGACTTCGTAAAATAAAATGGTCAACATGCTTTAAGGTAATTCTCATTTTGCAACCGGTGCTTTGAAATGTCAGTTCACGAATTCTGCAAAACGGGTCTGTCAAATGTGAAAGTGTCACGCCAGAGGTTAGCTTTAGCCATTAAAGATAAGGGTTAATTATCTGCGTATAAGTACCACACCTACCATTACTACGCAGTCAACGTTTTAAACTGTTCCGAAAACTAATCATTAAGAATGATGCGCCTAACTGCAGAACAAATCAGTAAGAAATGACATGTACCTGTGAATGAACTAGGAAGAGACGTCATCGCAAGCTCGCACATACAGACAAACACATGAGTCTTCTCCGCCGTCTGATGCAACGAAAGCCAACAACGTCTTCCGGGTTTGAAACGTAGCTTCCGTCATAGAACGGAAGTTGATGAAATATTGTATCAATTCAGTGAAGGAAATATTAGCAACAGCCAGTTGGTACACAAAGTAAATGTATTATTATTATAATAAATGTTTCTTATTATTATTATTATTATTATTATTATTACGTCATCGCCGGCGTTTGTTTGTCTGTCCATCCGTCCGTCTCTAAGCAAGATAACTCAAGAAGTTCTGGACGGATCTTGATGAAATTTTCAGGAAATGTTAGGAATGTTACCAGGAACAGATTATTTTTTACTTTTGGTGATGATCCATAAGAGATTCTGCATTATGGATCAGTTCGAAATGTTCGGTAACGTTGCAGTCAATGGATCTTTAAAATCTGTTCCTCAATAACTCGGTTGATTATTGACCAATTGTTTATGGAATTTGACACAGTCATGTAGGGTGGGGGCCTCTATCTCACCAGCGGATTTCATACGGGTCGAATCTAGAGTGGAGTCAATAAAATATATAATTTTAACATTTTAAACCCCATTTACGGATTCAAAAATCATTTGAAATTGCACATAATGCAATTTTACTTTTCATGGTGGGTGTATTAAGATACCAACAACAATTTAGAACCTTTTGACGATGATCCAGATCACCGTGTGGACGGTGTGAATCTAATTATGAGGAGAATGAGCTGCTCGGCTGAGGTCTGGGCGCTCTGAGTGTTTTCCTTGTTATATTTGCTAATCAAACTTCTGCAGTCGGGGGAAATTTAGCTTACTATTTCATCCTTTCCTGTCTTAATCACCTTCTCTTTTTGTCTTCATATTTGGAGGCCTTTGATTGAATAAATATCTAGAAACACTATTATGCAAATATGTTTTATTGTGTGTTATCATGACAAGTTACCAAAATAACAGCGCAAAAGTTCCATTATACAAACAAATGTGAAGTATAAGAAGCCAGCATTCTATTTTACTCAAGCGCACATATAAGTAAAACATTTATGATAGCAAATATCACATAAGGATTGTTTATAAAATAATTACATCCAAAAGACTTGTGCACAGTGGGTTTTAAAATCACAGTTGAGTCGCGTATCCCAGCTCTCAAATATAGCAGATGATTTGGACAATCAGCAACAGAAATTTGTCATGCACTAAATTAACATTTCAATAAAACCTAAGGCTTTTCAAATGACATCAATTTTGGGAAACTGTCTTTTATTTAGACTTCTCTGTGCTAAATACCTTTACAAATCAAAACTGGAACGAGTATTTGAAAAAGTTACTCATCAAGTGGAGTTGAACTTTCTGTCCAACTTTCAGACTCCTGCCCAAAAGCCTCACTCACTGCGCCAATGACCATGCTGGCCATCCCCACTGTTAAACCCCCTCCCACCCTAAACACATTAAACACGCCATTCCCACTTCTCCATGCCAGGCTCCCAAACCCTCCACCAACAGATTTTACCTGTCCCCCCATTTCCCACATCACTGATCCTACATAACCCTCACTCTGCTCCCATAGTCGGCCTCCAAAAACCTTGGTCACCCACCAACCGTTATCTAAAACATTACCAAATATTCCAAGTGAATCTCCGGCCAGTGTACCCATGCCAGTGACCCCAGTGTAACAGCTGTTCATTAAGGCCCCCATCATGGAGGATGTGCAGTAGTATGTCCCAAAGAAGCACGACTCCCCAATACCCAGTAGCATTTCTGCAGCTGAGCCCATCCAGGACAAAATATCAGACGTCAGAAGGTAGAGCACGGAGCAGGTATCGCCAGGTACGGTAGCAAGAACTCCAAGGTCTTTCTGAAGCACGTATGTCACCTGAGTCAAGATGAGACAAAAAGTCAGTTGTAAGGTGAGATGAAGAAGAAAAGAGAAATCACACATTCTACATGCTTTATAGTATCTGGGAGAGCAAATTGGAATGAAGAGCTTCCAGTTTTTCTGTTGCCGTTGCTGTTTTCATCTTTTATTATTCTGATTTTATTTTTTTATTTTGCCATTTCACCTCACATTGTTAGAAACATTGAATAAATAGCGTCTTTCTTTTTTTGACTCCCAGTAATATAATTAAAATATTCCCCAAATTTATTAGTTTTCTAAAGCGTTTGTGAATAATTTAGGAATTAGTCAGTTTACTATGGACCTCTTTGCCATGAGACAACAGCGCTTACCACTGCGCCACCCTGCTGATATATTCTTATAAAATCTTTTTTTTTTTTTTTTCATACAGCGATCAGTGAGTCAAATTGTCTGACTGGTTGTCCCAGCTCTAACTAATCCATCCATTTACTTCATCGTGGACAAATTTTTCCACGGGGCAAGGCGAATATCTTTCACCTTAGCTGCTTGTGAGCCAGTTGAACAAGAATAGCAGCTAAAGTATCTTTACTGCAACATGCTACATTGACAGTTGTGAGTACTAACAATAGCTATGTCTGTCACTGACACTTAAATTCCACCTATCATTTTTAGCCTCATGGAGGCGCTATATTTTAAAGTGGGGATGCACATTCAAGTTCCAATACAACTGTGGTCCAGTGACTGGCATCACCTGTCCAGGTAACTGTGTGATTGTGGAGAACACGGGCCGCAGCGGAGCTTTGAGAATGGATAAGACGGTGGAAAGGGCATAGACCACAGTGCTGCTGGAGTTTGCCTCGATCTCTTGCTCATCCACAGCTGCATCCGAGGACTCCGGAGACTCCCCCTCCGCGTTACTCGCTGACGTTTCTACAACATCAGCTTCCTTGGGCTGCGGATCAGCACCAGCTTCCTCCGCCTCTACATCATGGACCAAATTGCTGTCAGTGCTGCCGCTGGGATCCCCAACCAACTCTTCTGGATTTCCAAGCTGGCCCTCAAGGAGACCCACAACAGTCTCCTCGTCTGTTCTTCCACAGCCTTCCAGGAACATCTCTTCCACTCCGAGCATCTCCTCGAGCTCTTTCACACTCACTTGCTTCACTGGTTTCCCTGCTTCTCTGATTAGCCCCACACTGAAGCCATTTTGCCCCTCGGACACTGCACAGCACACTGCAGACCACAGCAGCCTTGTCTGACACTCGCCGCCTCCGTCCTCAGCAGCGCTGAGATCGCCTGCCCCGGTCAGGATGTAGAGATCACCCTCTGAAGTGCCACACTGGGGAGCGATGCTCGACTTGACCAGAGCTGTAACTGCTGAGTCCCAGGTTTGAACCAGGGAGTCTGTAGACGGGACGCCGCCTCGTCCGAGAAGGGCTGGTGCTGCTACTGTGATACTTTCGTCCTCCTCCACTGTCTGGCAGAAACGATCATCAAAACCATGTTAATGTAAGACAGCATGCAAATCACAGCCCATTGCATTACCTAACAACTTTTTTTAAAACACATTTAATTACATAAGAGTTAATATATCTGGGATTTGTGAAAATTATTTTTAGAACCTTTGTGAAATTTCATTTTTTACCTTTTACAGTTATTCACATGGATTCCAGGGGCCAGCCATGTTTAGAAGTGGAGCTACTCACAACTCTGGGCCACACAGATAGACAATCATTCACACACACGCACACACACCTATGGACAATTTAGTGTAACCAATTCGTCTAATCAGCATGTTTTTGTTGGTGGGAGGAAGCCGGAGAACCCGGAGAGAACCCACGCAGACACGGGGAGAACATGTAAACTCTTCACAGAAAGGCCACAAGCCGGATTTGAACCTGTGACCCACTGCGCCTCCTTGTAATATAGTCATCATGAAAAGCGCATTTTATTATTTTCTGGATAAAAGCTACGAGCGACATTTCACAGATAAACATAAGTGCAAGTAGATAATACAATTTGAATAAAAAAAATAATTGCAGCATCCTTACCCCAAGCTCTCCCTCCTCCTCTGCCTCTCTCCCCAGCCATCCATGGCTGAGGCAGAAGGCGGCGTAGACGGCTCTGTCACAGCCCGGCTTGGACAGCGTGGCGAACGCCTGGCCTCCCGGCAGTTTATGGCAGAGTGGGCGCAGCCCTGACCCTGCAGAGGCTGCCCGAGGAGGCATCTGGTTGTAGAAGCAGTGCCTGCAGAGGCTGAAGACCGTCTCCGAGTTGTCCTTAGCTGAAAGAGACGGGCCTGGGCCCAGAACTGCCAGCATGCAAATAGCTGCAGCTGCTGCACCGACGGTAGGATGCAGCATGGCGGTGGTGAGCTCAGCAACCCCCCCCCACTCTCCCTCGCATACGCACTCACAGGGCGAGGAGAGGCTAATAAATTATCCAGCAGTTTCCGTATATAGATGGAAAAGATAAGGCTTGCTGTTTACTCACTACCTGCTCTTTAGTCCAGTTTGTCTCCAACCATGTCTGTCCTCTTTCACTGTGGCTGTAAGAGTGAATCTGTGTTGCTGGCACAATCTCGCTTACTCCTTCATTTCCCTTTCCCTGACAACCCCCCCCATCAGTTCCACCCTCTTTAGACGCCCTCTGGCTGTACCTTCACCTCGCGCCTCCTTCTTATACACCCATGGATACACCTTTAACTCCCACTCCTTGTTACGAACCACCCTAGGTAAAGCAACACCCATTTAATGTGGTCATTTACTGGTAGGTCTGCATTCCCAAATGGCTGCTGCACACCTCCCTTTTGTCTGACATTGTCTTCGTGTGTATTATTGTGGGTACAGCGCATTCCTCCGAGCGCTCATTCTGTGTCAAGTCAACCAGTTCCACAGACGTCCATATAAAGACGTCTCTCTTGAAACTGCAGGTAAAAATGTGAGTTCTAATAATAACCATGTCACTTCATGAGATCCTCTTAATCCTGACAAAGCCACGGGTCACACAGAAAGAAGCGACACTTGAAATCTAACTTCTCAGATAAAACACACTTCTTTCATGGCTCAGAGACCACGACTAGCTCTCCTTAATATTAGGAAAAGGCCTGTTAAGACAAGTTGCTGATACTATAAAAACTTATGCAACAAAGGCAGATATCTGCATGCATTACAGAGCACAGAAAAATATCTTAACCCTGTTCAGGTGTGTGAGCAGCATGAGCCACTTGAGTTTAGTCACAGCTTTGTTGGAGTAAATGCTGCCAGTCCTGTAAAGATTGAACACCTACAGATTACAACACAACTCAGTGTCCAACTATGCAGCTCTGGAATGAGGACATTAGGGATCGATGTCTTGGGCGGGACATTGAGGTATTGTATCGTGTGTGTTTAACACTTTCAATGCTTTTTACTAGTTTAATGGTACAATGACAAAAAAGAAACTAACACACAACAGGATAACCTTTGAGGTAAAACTGCTTCCACAGCATGTTGTCAGCAGGACCTGTGAATTTACCACACATGGAAAATAAATGTAGAAAATATGTTTTTTGAATTACACCTTTATTTTTCCTCTGACACACAATTTGAATGGTTAAAAACTAATATGGCATAATAAGACAAAATTAAAGCCGCAAGCGGCGTTGTAGGCCCTCGCCGGCCGACAGGCCGTTGAGCTGACCCGCCGACGCACGCCGCTTTAGTCCTGAGTGCTTCGCAAGTGTTTAGATTTGAGCTGCATGAGTAGCTCACAGTTTAGTCAAATCGTTATTTGGATTATATGGCCATCTGCCGTCAGGAGTTTCAATCCAATATGGCCGCCTTCCTGTGTGTCTGGGGGCGTGGCCATATTTTTTTTTTTTTTTGCCCTGACTTGACGCATGTCTGTACCGAATTTCGTGGCTGTCCGACAAAGTTGGCGTCGGACCCCTCCCCATAGGAGGGGTTGCCATCGCCATGGCAACAGCGTAAAAACAACAACGTGGTTACGATTGTGTTTTTTGATCGGGACCACGTGAGGGACTTTTCTGGTAAGTTTCAATCATTTCTGGTAAAGTATTTTTTAAATTCCCATTCAATTTTTGTTATCGTTCTCTAGGGGGCGCTGTAAGGCTGATTGTCAAAGTTTCCCTTTTAAAGTGTCCAGGTAGGAAGGGTCAATAAGTGTTTAAAATTTGGTTTGGATTGGAGTGTGTGTGTGTGCAAACGCTGACTCAGCAGTTTTTAAAATTATATCCAATATGGCCGCCTTCCTGTGTGTTTGGGGGCGTGGCCATAATTTTTTTTTTTTTTTGCCCTGACTTGACGCATGTGTGTACCGAATTTCGTGGCTGTCCGACAAAGTTGGCGTCGGACCCCCCATAGGCACAATGCATTGTGATTTTTGTAGGTGGCGCTAGCGCGCCACTTTTTCATTCCCAATTTTGAAACACATGAAATAATTAATTTTTCGCCGGTTCTGAGCTTGGTTCAAAGTTTGGTGAGTTTTCGAGCATGTTCAGGGGGTCAAATTGCCGTTTAAACAGCAGAACAAAGAAGAAAAATAAAGAATAAAGAAGAATTAAAGCCGCAAGCGGCGTTGTAGGCCCTCGCCGGCCGACAGGCCGTTGAGCTGACCCGCCGACGCGCGCCGCTTTTGTCCTGAGTGCTTCGCAAGTGTTTAGATTTGAGCTGCATGAGTAGGTCACAGTTTAGTCAAATCGTTATTTGGATTATATGGCCATCTGCCATCAGGAGTTTCAATCCAATATGGCCGCCTTCCTGTGTGTCTGGGGGCGTGGCCACAATACATTTTTTTTTTGCCCTGACATGACGCATGTCTGTACCGAATTTCGTGGCTGTCCGACAAAGTTGGCGTCGGACCCCTCCCCATAGGAGGGGTTGCCATCGCCATGGCAACAGCGTAAAAACAACATGGTTACGATTGTGTTTTTTGATCGGGACCACATGAGGGACTTTTCTGGTAAGTTTCAATCATTTCTGGCAAAGTATTTTTTTAATTCCCATTCAATTTTTGTTATCGTTCTCTAGGGGGCGCTGTAAGGCTGATTGTCAAAGTTTCCCTTTTAAAGTGTCCAGGTAGGAAGGGTCAATAAGTGTTTAAAATTTGGTTTGGATTGGAGTGTGTGTGTGTGCAAACGCTGACTCTGCAGTTTTTAAAATTATATCCAATATGGCCGCCTTCCTGTGTGTTTGGGGGCGTGGCCATAATTTTTTTTTTTTTTTGCCCTGACTTGACGCATGTGTGTACCGAATTTCGTGGCTATCCGACAAAGTTGGCGTCGGACCCCCCATAGGCACAATGCATTGTGATTTTTGTAGGTGGCGCTAGCGCGCCACTTTTTCATTCCCAATTTTAAAACACATAAAATAATTAATTTTTCGCCGGTTCTGAGCTTGGTTCAAAGTTTGGTGAGTTTTCGAGCATGTTCAGGGGGTCAAATTGCCGTTTAAACAGCAGAATAAAGAATAAAGAATAAAGATAAAGAATTTTTGCAAAAACAATATAACTTTTTTTCTGAGTGTGCGATTTCTACACAAAATACATTTTCGGAATGGTCTCGACGAGGGCTACGCGTCTGTGGGGGCACACAAACACGAGTTGACGAGCTTCGCTCGTCAACTCGTGTTTGTGTGTGTGTGTGTGTGTCTGTGTGTCTGTGTTGTTTAGTGTCGGGGTGTGTGTGTGTGTGCTGTTGAGTGTCGTGGGTGTGGGCGTGGGTGTGTTGGTCGCCCGATGGTTGACTCGCTGCGCTCGTCAACCATCGGAAGACAGTTACAAACACGAGTTGACGAGCGCAGCGAGTCAACTCGTGTTTGTGGATCTCTGTGTGTGTGTGCATTTGTGTTGTTTAGTGTCGGTGTGTGTGTGTGTGCTGTTGAGTGTCGGTGTGTGTGTGCGTGAGTGTGTTGGTCGTCCTCAACAGCATGGCAAAGTTGGATGCCGAGGGTTGACGAGCTGCGCTCGTCAACTTTGTCGAGGGTTGACTCGCTACGCTCGTCAACTTGTCTTCTGCGTTGCAAAAGCAATAGCCCCTTACGCCTAGAATAGGCGCTCGGGCCTAATAAAGAATTTTTGCAAAAACAATATAACTTTTTTTCTGAGTGTGCGATTTCTACACAAAATACATTTTCGGAATGGTCGCGACGAGGGCTACGCGTCTGTGGGGGCACACAAACACGAGTTGACGAGCTTCGCTCGTCAACTCGTGTTTGTGTGTGTGTGTGTGTGTCTGTGTGTCTGTGTTGTTTAGTGTCGGGGTGTGTGTGTGTGTGCTGTTGAGTGTCGTGGGTGTGGGCGTGGGTGTGTTGGTCGCCCGATGGTTGACTCGCTGCGCTCGTCAACCATCGGAAGACAGTTACAAACACAGTTGACTCGCTGCGCTCGTCAACTGTGTTTGTCGATGTCTGTGTGTGTGCGTGTGTGTTGTTGAGTGTCGGTGTGTGTGTGTGTGCTGTTGAGTGTCGGTGTGTGTGTGCGTGAGTGTGTTGGATGCCGAGGGTTGACGAGCTGCGCTCGTCAACTTTGTCGAGGGTTGACGAGCTGCGCTCGTCAACTTTGTCGAGAGTTGACGAGCTGCGCTCGTCAACTTGTCGTCTTCTGCGTTGCAAAAGCAATAGCCCCTTACGCCTAGAATAGGCGCTCGGGCCTAAAAAACAAACATTGTTTTTGAGAATTTAAAAATAATCATATAAATAATCGGTGTCAAAACGGTTTGTAACACTTAAAATATCATATCATTTGAAACACCTAAAACATACTAGAATAGTTTTAATGGTGGTTACACAATCCAAGAAGAAAAATAAAGACAAATTGTACACTGAACAGACTCAGCTGTACTCACAGTGCAGATTGTTTATAAGCAAAGAAAAACATCATGCAGCACAAAATCTGTTTAGAAATCAAAGTAGCCAAACATTCCAGTGCCCATTGATTTTCCTTTGCACTGTACTTTTGCCAAAGATTTAATTCTTAACTTAAACATCAGAAAACAGAACTTATTTTGGGAGAAACTACATTTTTGACAATGAGACTACAATTAGGCAAACGTCCACAAGAGGGCGCTTGGCTCTATCAAGTGAATGAAAAAGACAAACATTTTGCACTGGTCTAACTTTCAATCTGCCACACACAAATACACACCCTCTACATCTCCTGATTTTAAAGTGTGTCAACACCGTCAGGTTCACTCATTGGGAATGTCAATGACAAGTTCAGCCTCGTCTCCCTCACCTCTGTCTTCATCCCTATCGCTTTCTCCATCACTGTCTCCCTCCTCCTCGGCTGCATCTCCACTGAGCATCTGTCTGGGAACCCAGCTGAAGGGGCCGCTGCCTGCTGGTGGGGCAGTGGTGGCTGATGGGTAATTAGCTGCCATTGGGGCAACAACCTCAGAGGAAATAAAAACACGTTTAAAATGGATGAAAATATGATGAATGACTAAGGAGTATGAAGAGATGAAGATTGGGCCAAGAACGCAGCACGTTGGAGTTTACAGACATGAAGACCAGATGGTTATTTCCTTCTTGAGACAGATTCCTAAGTCCTAACACTA
The DNA here is from genome assembly GCF_040956055.1 of Brachionichthys hirsutus. Classification (NCBI taxonomy): domain Eukaryota; kingdom Metazoa; phylum Chordata; class Actinopteri; order Lophiiformes; family Brachionichthyidae; genus Brachionichthys; species Brachionichthys hirsutus. The sequence continues at coordinate 4,500,275 of NC_090899.1, forward strand.
AACCTGAGACAAAATAATGACCAATTATGTTGTCTAATACAAATGGCACATTCATAAATTCATGTTGAAACTCAGGAGAATATCTGCATTATTATTATTATTTTTTATCTCTGAGTAACATATTTTCCTTTTCCTTTCTCACCTTCCCTGTAGTCTCTTTCTTGTTTTTAGCCATCTTTGTTTTTTTCTCTTTCTTCATTCGTTCAGCTGGTGGAGCCAAATATTCTGGTGGGAAGGGCATCTTCCCAACACACAGACCCCAATTTCCAAATGACCACACAAACACACATGCACAGGCAATTTACAAGACAGACAGAGATATAAACACAAGAAACATACACAGAAGAATGAATAATGGAAGAGCAGTGAAGCCATTTTTAGCAAAACAACAAAAACACAGAGGAAGAGATAAAAAAAAAGAAAGAAGGCAATCAAATAAAAAATAATGTAAAATCAAAACAAGGATTATGTTTGCTGGCAAGGAAATGAAAATGGAAGCAATGTTGTGGTTGATAGCTGCTCTTAAGGTTGTAAGAAAGGGCAACAGTAACTCACAGTGTTGAGGTAGGGCCCAACGCCAGAGGGCTGTAGAGGATTTGCACTGGGACGGGACAGCACTGACAGATGAGGGGACGATGATGATGGAAGAGATGCCGCAGGACTACTTCTTCTCCTGAAAAAGAGGGTTAATAACAAAACTCAGTGTCAGACGCACAGCAACTCGGACATTCAGAGCACAGATAGGTTGGTGCACATGGCGTAAAATCCCACAGGTGGAGCAGAAGATGCTTTATTTATACATTTGTTTCGAACCACGTTAGCTGCCAAAGTGCTGACAAACACAAGATAATCGACTCATCATATGCTGTAATTGCTCACCAGTCAGAACCAGTGGGTTAATTTATGTTTGAACAAAAGACTTACTTCTTCACCACCTCTCGTTCTCGTTCCCTTGGCCCTTCTATTTCACTGTTTTCTGAAGAAACTGTGGCATCTGAATCTGGAACAAGCAATGAAGGAAATAAAACAATGCTACAGTCAATTGCTTTCAGATGTTATTATCGAACTCAATGACCTTACAGCAGTAATACGCACTTCAATCTCTAGTACAATAAGGTCATAACTACCTGAGGAGTCTTCATCTATTCTCTCATACTGTAGTAGTCTATCCAAGAGGAAGCTAGAAGACAAGACTTAATTAATTACTTCTCAAATATCGTACTCCTTTCATTCACACACTATATAATCTCACCTTTTGTCCCTGGAAACTTTAAGAAGCTTTCTCTGCGCTCTCCTCAGCTCCTCCTGAAAGCATTCCTGTTCCTGGAAATGGGGAACCAAACAAAGACACCAGTGAATATGAAGAGGGTTTGTTTGTACAAATAAACAAATAAAACATCCAGAACCACGAGAGCCAATCATAACTATGCTACTCACATAAATAAGAAATTTTAGTTTTCTTTTCAGATTTTTGTATTTCCGCTTGTAGTCAACGTCAATATCTGCTTGACCGTTCAGTTCTGAAATGCAAACGGGAGGGTTAAATATAGCGTCAGCAGTCATAAAGTGTTTCTTGTTGCAGACAGTCTTAGAAACGACATAAATGTATAACTTGATTACTGCAGTACTGTATGCTAACGATAGTTAGCTCCTGGGACATGTTAAAGCAGCTCACATAGCTTGCCCGCTCGCTGGGCTCACAAACATATAAAAATCCACCAACGACACGCTTTCAATATTTAACATAATTTCGAAAATTTATATCTTTTAAAGTTGATTTATACCTCTTGTTTGAGTCTGTCTGTGCGACATGCTGTTGTTTACTATCGTGACGTCGTCTTCCTGCGTCGTGATGGGCGGGAGCTTCTTCTTCTTCTTCTACTTCGTAAATCCGTACACGTCATCTCCAACCCGGTCACCCGGTCAACGTTTTGTTACTTTGTTACATTTTTGACCTACTTATATAATATTATTATATATTATTCATATTATATATATCAAAAATAGATATTATTAATATTATAATTTTCAATAATAATATAGAAAGAATAATACAGTATATGTAATATTATTATTATTGATATATATATATAATACATATATATATATTTCGATATCTGAGAATTGGGATATCATTATATGAAAATTCTCTGAAAATTCTCAGATATTTTACAGAATTAGCATTGCTAATTATTCTGTAAAAAGAAGAAAATAAAAATTTTAAACAGGCAACCAATTAAGGGAAGCGCTGGGACGCAGAGAAGTCCACCGAGCTGCTGCATCATTTCCAGTCGGTGTCCCTTCCATCTGCCGCATACTGTAGTGCAGAGTTTGCAGCTCGAACTTAGCTCAGCACAGTCACTTGCCAGGACCCAGCACCATGAATTATAGATGAGGAAAATTTGCAGGGATGAGTGATGCTGCTTCTGTGCACCCATACCCACAGCCAAACCTCCTTCAGTTTGTGTCTGGATGTGGAGAATGATATAGGGGTTGCAGACAATGACAAGGAAAAAGGTAGAGATATTACAGGTTTGTGTGTGAAATGATCTGATATAAACACTGGTGGGGGTGAGAATTTTGGCTGGGCAGTAAAATGTAATACGTCTTAGAAGATTCGAAATCAGAAACGCTGACTGCAGATTTTGAGTCAGCAGAGAACAGATAGAAGTATCCTTTAACGCGGATATCTAAGCAAGCACTCGGATAGCTCATGGCTGCTGCTGGGGAATCTGTCACACCCCCAGACTGTTAGAGCCGCCTCACAAAAATACACATGCGTTGTCTCCCTTCCAGGCAAAACAACAGCAAATATGAAGCACTGACTGGCAAGCTGCCTCTTCTCAAATGCTGGTCTGTGTGTTTCCAAAGACACTGGCAAACAGAAATAGACTCTTGGGTGTCTGTTTCAATAAATCACCGCTGCGAACCAAGCAGCAACCTCCTGCAGCTGCAGTCATATACTCGCAAACCAAGCTCAGGGTGCATATCTATTACTTATCAATAGCTTTTCTTTTGTTTATTTTGTGCTTGGATGTGTGCCCTTTTTTGCTCATTTTGTTGGACTATCAGTTGCTTATTAATGCGTTCTATTAGTATGGATCTGTTTTTACTGTGCAGGCATGTGTGTCACAATGTGACAGTAGTTGCTTGAAAATTCTTATTTAAAAGGCAGAGGAACTCGGTTTTTAGGATATTAAATCAGCGACATTTCTGTTCAATGTGAGTGTGCGTGTGCGTTCGTGTGTGTGTGTGTTAAGCTATGAGGTAGACGTGTGCAGAGAAGCAGAGAGCAGGACACATATAGAGTCAGGGGGAGTAGAGGTACTGCAGCTGCATGCAGTAATTACTGTTGAACACAAAATGAATGCATTTTTAATAGTTGTTCATCTTTACCCCTTTTCATATTTCAGAGCCGTTTTAATGTTTTGGAGGGAGGAATAGAGTTCCGATACCCCATCATGATGGGTGCAAGGACCTGGAACAACTGAGGAGGGAGAGAAAAATGAAAACGCTGACGGAAAGCAGAGCAAAGGGGAAAGGTCTGGAGAGAGAAAGTGCAATATTCTGCAGTAAGCTTGATGAAGAAGACAGTCCTAGACGTAGGAGACATTTTCACCTAAAAGCAAGAGATTATGGTACATTAGAATAGCACATTGTGAATTTGAGGACTCCACTAATGTGTGAGGGAATAGGAAACAAAGGAGGGGGTGGTTAGTACTTTGAACTGCATCCATAAAGCATCCCGTGCCATTACAAGCAATCCCCTGGACCCATGACAAAACATTACTCACATTATTTGTGACTCGTCCAAAAACACTGTCTCTGTTCTTACCTCCTGGTTTAAAGGTGACCTGTTCCCAGAGCTGCTCAATACCCGTTATCTGTTCTGTGTGTCATAATCACCCGCCACTTCTTTGATTTGATAGACATCGATTGGATAAACAACCTTCATGGTTTTGCAGAACAAAATCAATTTTCGCATTTGAAACTGAAAAGACAAAGTGCAATCCATGCAGTAGTCAGCTATGGGAAAAGGCAGTTTCATGGAGTCTTTCATACATTTGTGATTACATTAATTTTTACCAACCAATTACTGTTTTCTCATTGCAGGAAATTCAAGATTTTATAAAAAGGGAAATGTGTTTCCAGCCAATTGACAGTTACCATTATCTTACCCCAACATCTCATTGATCTTCTTTGCAGGCAGGCTCGATATTTCCTGTCATTTCTGCACATTGATCCCTCGCAATAATCCTCAGTGTCACATGTCAACAAAGTTTTTACTGTACCATTCATCATTTAGTCCTTCCTTCTTCCTATTTAGTCCAAACTGTTCTCAAATCTACCTTGTTCTCTCTGCAAAGGTGAACATAGATGCTTACACCTGTCACCTGTTACATCTCTATCAATCAATCAATCAATCACAAAAATGTATTTTATTTGCAGCCCTTACCAACTTGCAAAACAAAAGTTTAGTTCATACCAAGCCTCCATATTAAATGATTAAAATATATATATATAAGCCCTAACCAGGGCGGTCAAACCAATGACACTTATTGCCTAAGGGCTGAGGAAGTGACACCCGACACTGAAGACAAATGACGGGTGACAATGAGCGAGGCGACTCACTGAGATGGGAGGACAGCTCCGTGACAGAACTGCCCGTCGGTGCATTCCACGCTCCAAGACTAAGAAAACAAAGACAGCAGGACAGGCAATGTCATCATTGCGTGTTTATTCTTAGTATTCCTTGAAACATGAAATAAAGAAGAAATAAAATTGTACATTTACAAAACACCAGTGTTGAAGTGTACAGAATTAGCATGTCAAACCACACCAAGGCCAGAACAGCAGAAGTAAACAGTGAGGTTCAGGGCAGAGACAACTCACACAGTGCAAGACGTGCCAGTGGAATTAAAAGATGTGGTTTCTATCACTGGGTAATCAGAGGTGGGTACCAGTTTGGTGTAATAATTAGGATCCCACTAGGCTAAGCTCTCCCCAGGATGCTGGTAAACCCATTGCTTCTGCCCGCCACACACTATCTGCTCCTCACAATCGCATCCCGTCTCACTCTGAGTGGCTTTTAATTACAATATATTTGACAACATACAAGCCATCCATATGGAGATGGTTAAAAAAATAATGTTCCACTTGGTCATTCATCTCCTGCTGTCACAAATCCATTCAGATGCACCAAACTGTGCCTTGCATTATAATTTTGGAAAACACATTGCTGCACAATAGAGAATATTCTGAATCCCTTAAGCTTAGTCACAGTCATCTGGAATAGGACTTTCATCCGTCTCGTCCCTCACACACCTCCTTCATGTTCACACATCATAGGCCAGTCAGCGGCATCGTTTCATTCATTTGGGTGTGCAAAGAGCTTTTGACATCTGCGAATACCATACTTATATTTAAAAAAAAAAAAAGGTGCCATAAAGCACGTCGGCTCACACAGGCCAACTATCTGATACATGTTTTAGGCACTAAACAAAGATGAGAGTCACAGAAATATCTCAGTTACAATATCATTTACAATATTTTGTGTCTTTAAACACATCCAAACAAATGATTTGAGCACAGTACTTGTTTTCTTTACATTGCACGATGATTGAAGCAGGCACATGAATACCTTACTCACAACGGACGGAGAAATACAAGTAAAAGTACCGGGGGTGTTGTTTTTTTTATTCTGTACAAACTGCCTATGAGTAGACACAGCACACACAAACTTTAAGTCATAAATCACCCATCCTCATACATTATATGCATCCTATAGGCATACACACAGAAGTTAAAAATGCACAAGGATGCCGATAATAAAACATCACTCATCTGCTCAGGCACACAGACACACACCGAGGACAATAAAGGACGGTTAGCAGGATGAGTCGTGTGCATGCTGACGTCATTGCTTTAGGTGGCATAGGTTAAACATTTTAATACAAAGCACAAAGACTGTGACGGACACGGTATGCTGTGAGTATCATTAGGTTGTAACGGCATTAACAACAGATTATTGGTATAAAATATAGTCTAATATAGTCTTTAAAATATTCAGGTGTTTATTTCAAGACGGTCGTGAATATTAGTGTTTTGAGTATACAATAATGTATATATATATATTTATATCCTGGTTTTAATGTTGGTGAGAAATTCAACTTTTTACTTAGTTATAATTCAGCATAATACAACCATTCAGTTCACTGAAACATTCAGCCTTGTGGGGTTTAACTGGAGTGTGCATGCAATATTTACAAGGCTGGAATGTGTGTTGAGTTTGTGTATACATCTACAAAGACAATTTTTAGAATTGCAGATATGGGTTTGTGGTTGACTCAGAGACCCATGTTGTTATATGGCGTTTGAAAAAGCTGATATATCGCCTGTATAAGATATATAAGAAAAATGTATCAGTTAGAAACGCCACCAAGAAAGGCCTTTTGTTTGCAGATGGATCCATTTCCTATGAACTTCTACAATTCAATTTTCACAGCTGTCACTTTATGCTTCTCTCAAAATACCAAAATGCTTTTTGTTGAATTCAGTGCACGAAACCAAAACCGTCATCCTAACATGAGGTAAAGACATGCATTTATTAACACTAACATGTATCTGCACACCCCCCTCGCACCATACAAGGATTTCAATTAAGATTACTTATCGTTGGTTGAACACCTGTGTAGCTCCAGACTCACGGATCAGCTCTGGACAAACCACAAAGGCCCCAAGGAGTATTGTGGAGCAATTAAGCATGCTAGGCATGCTAGGCATGCTCAATGCATGTTGTTTTAGAGCAATAAAGGCCCTCAAAAAGGATTCTAATTTTGTTTCAAAGGCTTTGTATTTTTAGTAGCTACAAAAGAAAGGAGTGACAGACCGAAGGAAAGAAGAGGGAGGATCAAGGAAGAAATAAAAGTCCAAAACAAAGACACTTTTAATCAGGCTAGTATTTCTCCTTGGGAAAGCCTAACATACAGCTTGGGCATGGTGATCCCATGATAATAAACTAATAAACTTTAAGAAATATGTTTTTTGTCATGTTTTTCTTTTTCTTTTTGCCTTCTGCAAAACTTATTTTAATCCAGGAGTCTGGATCTCATCTCACAGGCCATAAATAGCAAGATTAGTATTATTAGTATATCTTCTGTGGTTTAAACTATGCAAAGTATTATTTTTTTTATATACATATATGCGATAATGTGATGTACATGTTTCCGTGGGGCAAACTTCAGCCTTCAAGCTTACGTTTAGTAAACTATGCAAAGGTCTTAATGTGAATTCTGTTAGCGATAAACCAGTTTATGGTTCACATTTCTGTTTTCTTTTCTTTTTTTAAAGTCTTAAAGATGATGTTATGGACAAATGATATACGTTAACCAAGTTAATATGTTTAGATGTTAGACACATTCAACTAAAATCTTTGCCCCAGTTTCGATTGGTGTTCGGTTGTCTACAGTGGTGGTTGGTGGAGAAAAATCAGCAGAGCTTCCCTTGAACTTTTTTTTCCCCCAGAGCAGTTCTCAGGTGGCGGCCATGGTTTCCTCGGCAACGATGCCATCTTTCTTGGCCTCCAGCGCAGCACCGCTGGACTTCACCTCCACGTCAGGGGTTTTTGGTGCTGCCGCTTTTGGAGCGGAGACTCCGATAATATCAGTGTGACCCGGGCTTGGCTTGCCTGGTTCAGGTGTACCATTGGTTATCGGTTCTGGCGTGGACTCAGGTGTGGGAGTCAGGGTGGCCTTAGTTCCAGGTACTGTAATTGATTTAGGCTCTGGGTTTGAACTGGATGCAGGTTTTGGTTCTGCAGTAGTCTTGGGCTCAGGGCTTGGTGCTGGGCTAAGCTTAACATCTGCTGGTTTGGACGCATCCATCTTTCCAGTCTCTGGCGGTTCAGGAATGGTCTTGGTCTTGGGTGCTGGGGATACTTTAGCTTCAGCTACTGGACCGGGCTTCATTTCTGCAGATGGTGGAGCGCTTGGCTGTGACTCAGCAGCAGCTGGTGGAATTGATTTGGTTTCTGGGGCAACGGAGACGGTTACAGCTGCAGACTCAGACATTTGATCGGGGGCGTCAGTGTCAGTGTCCAGTGGGAGGGCGGTGTTAAAGCCAACGCCAGAATCACTGGTCTCGAGGTTATTGAGCCCAACTTCTTTAGAGGAGACCTCCAGACCCTTCAACAGACAGCAAAGTGTATTTTGTATGGAACAAGACAAATCAATAGGTTCACAGATGACATGAAATCACAAGATATAACAGACATACAAAGAAATATAAAGATAACATAAACAAGTTGTAAAAAGAGTCAACAAAATGGAGCATGTCAGGAGGAGAATAAAAGTCAAAACGCAGCTACAATGCCGGGCAAGACGGGAACCAACGGTTTCCGATTTTATTGCATAAAAAGCAGTCGCAAACAGAAGTGTTTTAAGCCTCGATTTAAAAGAACTGGGGGTTGGAACAGACCGGACTCAGGTTTTGTGGGAGTTCTGCAAAATGCTGCTTCTTTAGTTTTCGCTTGAGAGAAATTGAGCAGACCTGTCCCAAAAGACCTGAGGCGTTTGTAGGATTCATGACATAGGAGCAGATCAGAAAAGGGTTTTTTTTGGCTCTAAACCATTCCGAGCTTCATAAACTAATAGTAACATCATAAAAAAGGAATTGCTTTTCACACAGGAAACCACTGCAAAGACCTGAGACCTGGACTGATGTGATCCGCTTTGTTGATCTTAGTGGGGACTCAAGAAGCATCGTTCTGAATAAGCTGCAGCTGTCTGAACGCAGAGAACAGCATAAAGACGGAGACATCATTAAAACCTCAGTGGCTCTGCTTAAAGAAAATAATTATTGCATAGACTTACTTTAATGTCAACCTCGGTGCTTTGCGATTTCTCTGTGACGTCCGCCTGGGAATGCTTGGATTCCTCACTGAGTTTGGTGATATCCTTGACCACCTGTGAATAAAGTCATTGATCGTATAGATAAATAAGATATTCATAAGTATCTCCACATTGTCAGCTGTCACTCCAACCTGTCTGAAGGCCTCTCCTTCGTCCTCTTTGCCAGCGTTTTTGGCGATCTTCTCCAGGGCGGCAGCTCTCTTGGTCCTCTTCTTTATTCTGATCAAACAAGACACGAGACAAACCAACAGAAGGAAAACCAGCAGGCCCAAGAGGGAAATGATGGCCACATACAGAGTCTCCAGCTTGTAGGCTGCAAGGAAGCATGGGGGGGGGGGGGGGGGGGGGGGGGAGAAGGACAGGATTGGGATAGCAATGATTAAACTGACCTTTCATTGAATTGTTGAAAATCCATTGAATTAAAAGAGAAGAGACAAGTAAAGGGTGAGAAAGGCGGACATAAAGGGAGACCCATTCCCATCCTTACGTAGTACTTCCAGGTGGACGATGGACACTGTGAAATCCAGCAGGTCGGTACTTTTGAACTGGCCTGCGTCTGCACGCTTGACCTCATCCAGGAAAACCAGCGGTCCATCCACGGAGAGACGATTCTCGAAACCCAGCTCAGCTACCGCCTTGAAGGAAAAAAAACAAAACAGGAATAACTGAAAAACCAAGGAGCAAAAAAATACTAATTAAAAACAGATCGCATTTTAAAAAATCATAATAACAAACAATAACTGTTTACATTTGAAGGTAGCAATATCACATTTGTGCTTTTTCTAATATATATATATATGCAGTACATAATTACGTTGTTCTTTTGATTATTATTTTCTATCTCTGTTGTAAAGACAAAAAAAAATCATCATAAGAGTGGCGGGGGAAAAATAAGATGCTCCAGTTACACTGGTGAATTCTCCTTTGTCCATCAGCAGGTGGGATTTGGGATCATTGTCGGCGATGTAGTAGAGGCGAACCAAGGTGCTGTTGAGTATCAGGTTGACCTTCAGTCTTTTACCGTACGGTAGGGCCACATAATTCTGGTGCTCTGAGACACAGACAGAGGTGGAGGCAGGACGTGCAATAAATACGCTGCTTTTATTTCACCGTCGATCATATCAAATGCATTAGCCTGTTAGAGGCCATTAACGTTTGGGTCTTTAAAAAGCCATTACGGCCGACAAAAGGAGCGTCGCAACTAGAATGGAAACACATCCTGATGGAAGCTGCTGCTGGTCAATTAAAACAGGTGAAGCATGGAAGAGGAAAGAATATACAAATCTATCTCTCACCTCTGACATTGAGACATACTTTCCTTCGGATGGCACCTTTGAAGTCTCGGACGGTGTAACTGCCCTCATCCGCACCAGTGACATCGCTGAGGGTGACGTTGCGGTCGGTGACACTGATTCGACCCTGGTAGCCATCTTTGGACGTCCCTGCTACGGTCAGCAGCACCAGAGCAGGTCTGTGGGAAGCCAAGCAGTCAAACAGGGAGGGGGGGGGGGGACTTTCCTCAACTTTTTGAGGTTGAGCTTGTGATTAAATATCAGTGTCAGTTTTGCTGACTCTACCTCGATGTCTGGTTGGCCTCCACAGCACTGGGCCTGTATTCCAGGGTGATGGGAGGAGTCACCCCTAACAACGGAATGTGGTAGTTTTGTCCATATTTAAGGATCTGCTCATGGGAGCAGTCTGGAATGTAACAACAGGGAGGTAAGCTGTGTGTTCTTGAGAAAAAGAAAGCAGCAGGATTAATAATAAAAGAGGACCGAAACGGTCGGGCCTTAAAGTAACGATGAGTGCAGAGAGACATGCAACAGAGGTTTCAGTGACAGAAAGGGAAAGCATGGAGACAGGAATAAAAACGGGGAGAAAGAATGAGGACAAGAGAGGAAGAGGAAGGAGCACTGACCGAGCAATATCAGTGCAAAGAAATGAAAGGGTCGGGACGGAACCCAAAAAGAGAGAAAGACGTTAAAGACAAGATAAAGACAGGAAAACAGTAGGGAGGGAAGGAAAGAGGAGTGGGTTGGTGTATAATAAGCAGCATAATTACTGCCTGCAGCTCCAGCATGCTCTCGCACACATACATCGCAGCACATCTACACTACAGCTGACTTCATCCACGCTGGGTTTGAGCCCACTCCTCCTTCAGCATGTCTAAATCACGCCATCCTTCTCTCATGGTCGCGCGTGTGCGAGTCTCTGCGTCTAATCTCATCAGAGTTAGAATTACTAGTCCAAAGTAAACACTGCCGCGGCTCGGAGGACAAACAGGATGTGTGGCTGAAAGGTTTATTCTGCTGCTGACTGCGTTATTAAAAGCAGCAGAAACGTCACAAAGACGCTGACTCCAGATCTGATTTAAGAGGTGCTGACTCTGGTGTTAACCAGGAAGATTCATTGATGACAGATTATAAATTAATTATTGTTTGAAACTCAGTGCTGAATGTCAGGTTTGATGAAGTTAGAGAGTTTACAGCAAAGCAAATCCTCTCTTCCAACAGAAACATGCACTGATATCTCACTTTAGTTCATTTCCCATTGAAGATCAAATGTATGGCCGCATTAACGGATTGCATCACTATCAAATCTAGATTATGCTATGTAAACTGGTAATGTTCCAGTGTGGGATTAGGGTTAGGCATCAGAAAGAGAATTTGGTGCTGATGATTTTAAATGAACGTTCTTCCCTTTAGGTTAGAGTAAATGACCAGTGCTAATGTGCCATACACCCATTGCATCAGTACCTCGAACTATAAGCGTGATGTGTCTGATGTCCTTGGGGTTGTCTGAATTCTTCATGGTGTACAGACCCTCATCTCCCTCACCCACCGCATCTACAATGAGGTGGCTGTTGTAGCGGTCGAGTTTGGCTCGACCGTTCAACACGAGGCCGTCCCGCATCAGGACCACGTCTGGCGAGCGTGGCGAGGACCTGTTCCGAAACGTGATCTCAAACAGAAGTGAGGGCAGGAAGATGTGGAAATCCTCCCCGTGGAACAAGGTCATGGTCTGCTCGTTGGCTGGAGGGCGAGCATGGGTAGAGGAAGGAGCAAGCATTGGCACGTTGGTTATGTATTCACGTATACATATTTGATGAGTACACTCTATGATGCACTAGGTCATTACGCCTTACTTTTCACAGGGGTAGAAAGAGCTGTAAGCAAACAAGAAAACAAATAACAAATTAAAAGTGCCATTTGTAATATTATAACTCTTTTCAATGACTAAACCGCAACACGGTGTCGGATCCCTCCTCTACCTGTAGAGAGTTTCACATATCATCTATTGTACAAATAAATACTAATAAATAAGCGCTGCTTCTTAAGAAGATAAGATGGGAAGAGACCCTATCCGCTGCTGGAGGAACTCACCTGTGGTGAGCAGAATGCTGAACGTGATCACACTGATTGTTGCTGCCATGGCTGATTCGTCTGTGCCTTAAGACACACAAGCAAAGTATATCAAAATATATATATCATATCAAAAGGTCAACATAAAAGGCTGTGCATTTTTATTGTTATATCTACTACGTACGGCTTGATTCCAACAAATCAGCTTTCTCCACTTCACCCTGTCCTTTGCATCGTCCTCCCCAACACCAGCCACTCTCATGTCCTCCCTCACTACGTCCATGTATCGTCTCCTGGGTCGACCTCTAGCCCTGTTCCTTGGCAGTTCCATCCTCAGCATCCTTCTACCGATATAGTCCCTGTCTCTCCTCTGGACATGTCCAAACCATCGGAGTCTGGTCTCTCCGACCTTATCTCCAAAACGTCTAACCTTCACTGTCCCTCTTATTGTCTAATTTCTAATCCTGTCCAACCTGATCACTCCCAAGGAGAACATCAGCATCTTCATCTCTGCCACTTCTCCTGTCTTTTCCATAGATGGATGACATCATCATCATCCACTTGGATGACAGCAGATGTATGATAACTGAGTCATCCACCTAGACATTCAATACATACGTTTAACTTTGCAGATCCTGACTGTGTTTTGTAGTTTGGTTTGAATTATTTGGAAGTTCGTGACCTGTTGTTTGCCATATTGAAAGGATACTCCTCCTTTATTGATAATAAAATAGAGTTATGTCCTCCTTGTTCAAAACTTAACTGAGATCAATCCCAAAATGTCATCAGCTTGTGCGTTCACCAAGTATGTGTGAGCAAACAAGTGAGAAAACAGGCGCTTTCCTTCTGTGATGTCACATGCAGTAAGTGTAAAATATTGCCCACATTAAAAATCTGAAACACTTCCTTATTAAAAAAAAAAAAAAATCAATAAGGGAGTGAATCTTTTCTACAGCAGGAAATTAAACTGTCTTTAAAGTTTAATGAACACAAGATTTTTTACAAACATCTGTTCGTTTTTCCGACATGAATCCCAACTGCAGCACTGAGGGAATATTAATGGTGTGACTGGCTTTCGTCTATGCAGAGACATCAACGGGATGAGATTTACATTTCATAAGCCCTGCAGTGTTCCCAATCAGACGGCACTGAAGCCAAGACTATACTGTACATTCTCAGGAAGTAACCATGTAAATATAAACGGCATCAAAGTAACTAATAACACTTTCTTTTTATTGCATTATGAATTCCTTTAGGGTATCAAATCTCTCAAAAAGAAAACCTTTATTTAGAGAAACCCATAAGCATTAACACAAACTTGTGCAATCCCTAGTCTAAATCAACTGACTGATTATTGGACTTCAGACGTAACATATAAAATAGTCTGTGGTGCTACTTTCATCGTGTTCTTTGTAACTTAATAGAATACCTGAGATCAATGCTGAGATGCCACCAGGGGCAACACCTTTCCCAAGAAGAACGTCGATGATTCGCAGCCCGACAGGTTTTATCATGCCCTGAGCTGCCTTCTTCTACGTCGAAGCATACGAGGCAACACATTTAGAGAGGTTTTCCTGCCGTCCCCATTTACAAAGCCCAGGAGGCCAGTGGGAGGAAACATCTGCAGTACTCACGATCACATTTGGAAGCAGCAAAAAATATGAGTCATCATAAGATATGAAATCATAGTCAGCTCATGTTTGTAGTCTTGGATGTCTGACATGAACATATGCTAAAGAAGCAACGACTGAGATTCCCCCTTTTCTCTGTTTGTTTGATGGAAAAACATTTCACAGCGTCATTAACTGACTGACCAAAGTTCCTGTTTCACAAAAAGGCCTCATGCAATCCATCTGTTCCATCGTCGACGTGCCACAATCTGGGCCGAAAGCCTAAAAGCCCACTGATTGTATTGCATTTGAAACGAAATACGGGACAATGCTGTGTCACAGAGAACAGCGGCTCCTTGGCAAATAAGCCTCCAGTGTTGTTTAGTAAATCAAATTATGCTCGACTTCTTCCTGCGGTCCTTGTTTCAAGAACTTTTCAGGAACTGAAGGGGGGGGGAAAAAAAGTGAGCTGTGTCCATCTGTCATGGCAACAGGCCTCGGGGAGACATCACAGACAATCTGCTGTTTCTACGCCAGATCTGTAGAGCAAGACATCCAAAAGCTCTCCAGTAATTCTGCGTAATAACGAGCATTCGAGGCTCCATCAGAGACCCGAGCAGCGACATGCAAACATTCATTAAGCTCACATGCTCTCTCTCCTTCAGTCAGCTTCATCCATTCATCATTTCTACTCTCCTTCCTTCCTCTTTTCTCACTTCTGTCACCATTCTCACATCTTCAAGCGTTACGCTATCACCACGACGACCCCGCTCTAACTCTGCCCGTGCTATTCTTGCTGATTGACAGCTCTGTAGCATCTTTACATTTATTTGCACAACATTCTGTCTTCTTTTCAACCTGTATTCGCCGCTTGCTCTTTGTCAAATCTCTTTCATTTACCCTCTTTCTGCACATTTCTCTCAGGTTATCTTCCGCTCTGTTATATAATTCAAGCCACTGCGTCCCACTCTGAAATCAAAGCCCGTGTCAGTTCCCCCTCTCTTACTGGAAGGACAGATAGGTCTTTGTCCGCAGGCTTTAAAGAGGCGGAAATCACAGCAGATGTGGGGCCCACACAAAGCAATCTCTGTCTTTACTGATCATCATTTCTCTTTCATTTTAACTTTACTCTTTTCTTTCTCGACGTTAAGTTTTGGGCATACGTACTCAGATGCCAGCACAGATGCACGTACTCTACTGTTCTCACAGGACCCAGGTATTTATAAATCATGAAACGTGAAATAAACCTTCCAGATTTTCCACCCCGGGATGATTTCCAAATGTGAAATACAACCAGAAATTCTACATTTTATCTTTGGCATGGACACTGCAGTATTTCCCTTCAAAACTGGCTGCGCTAAACTAAAGGATGAGACACATCCGCAACATTCTGGCTGCATCCGGTCTAATTCTTTAACATCAGTGACCGTGAGGGTGGAAAGGCGGCGGAGAGGTCATGTGCACTATTGACACGCACATCAAAGCGCAGATGGCGTTGGATGTGTCTTTGGTGCAGATGGGGGGGGGGTTTATTTAAGGCATTTGCTCCTGTGCGTCTCGGCCTCTCTCTCTCTCTGCAGCTCAGAATCTGAGCGTCACTGCAGGTAGGAGGCAACGCAGCCTGAGAGCCTCCCGGCTGGAGCCTGCTGCCAGATAATGGATGCTATTAGGCTCTTTTTGACCATCGTTATATGACGAGATAATAGCTCTGATAGATTAAAATAACATTATAACACGCAATGAAGCGATGTCATTAGTAGTAATGGGAGTGAGAATATATTTTTTGGTAATCTTTTCAATTAAGGTCATTGTACAAGATGTTAAGTGTTTATTTCAAGCTGTTTACAAAAAAAAAAAAAAAAAAAAATACAATCCCACATCATCTTGGAACAAAACTGTTCTATTTTTTTGGGGGGGCACTTGAATCCCCAGCAGGAGGGGTGATGAATAAATCTGATTAGCATCCCGTCTATCCCGGGACGGTTCATCCAGGATGATAATCTTAATTTCACACCCGGCACGGTACGAGGTGTTAGACGGTGATAAACGCTCACAGTCGCAGCTCAGCCGTAATCCGTCACCTCCGGGACAAGCCGGGGAGCGCGTCATCCAGAAACACTGCAGAATTTAACCCATCGCGCACGAACAGAAAATGTAGGACACGTAACGGACACATGCACGGTCAAAGCGCAGGAGAACCGGCGCTCACCTTACCTGCAACCGGCCGGATGGAGCCGCAGAGCTCGCTGGTCGGGGGTTCGAGTCAGACGTGGAAGGATGTGCGGATGCTGCGAGAGTTCTCTCTCTCTCCCTCCCTCCCTCCCGCCCCCCCTCAGCAGCGACAGGGGCTCAACATTTAAGAGATGCTTAGAATACGTAGGGCTCCGATCGGAGACACTCGTCTGGACTCGGGAAACATCGGCCACACTTCGCCACCCCCACCCCCCCTCCCTGAGGAGGTGCTGATTCGGAACAAAGTGCGTCCACACATGCAAACCGTTAAATGCGTGAGTGGATCCGGATAATTCAATGTTTATTTTTATTATTAATAATCTCCGCACTGTAAAAACCGATGAGTTACTATACTTTAAATATTTTATGTATGAAATAATTTGATTAAATCTTTTAGTAACTCTGATATTTATTGTAAGATAGACTTGGTAAATTAATATTAGCAGTTCCATTAATTCAACTTCTAAACACCAGACAGAGCAGCTCTCCTAATCTCATTGTGTAGCCACTCTGCAAGGACAATAAAGGCTTTCTATTCTATTCTAAACATTTGTTATTTGATGCCAAAGTTGCATGTTTTCTACGATTTAAGTTGTATTATGACAATACAAACATACTTATTTTGAAACTTTATTTCATTGATTTTCCTTTTTTCCATTTCCTGTAAAACAAAGCTGAATTATGCATAACTTGACATGTTTGCCTGTATTAAAGAAGGGACCTTTGAATTTGGGAGTAGATCTGAATGGATTTAAGAAGATTTATGAATTTGGACGAGGCTTTTAATTATGTAGAGCTACTGGAGCACAACAAAGATTAACTTCTGATGAAAAAAACTAATGAGTCCTCTTTAGAAAAACAAACAATAGAGCATCGTAACACAAAATAAACACAGCAGGTACATGCAAGGAAAAACACTTGATGCAGAAACAGCGGCAGCACTCGGGTGCCCATGTTTCATCCTGGTGGGTAATAAGCTTAGATGAAGCCTTAATGGAGTAAGTAGTGATAGTTAATGGACACAAAAGAACTACACACACTCAGGTTCACGATTACTTTGGCCTAAAAGGCAGCACATACTTACCATCAGGCCAGGAAACCTCTCTTCAATCCATTGGATGATTGATTCAAATCAGTTCCACAACCCAAACATGAATACACAACTCCCGTTTCAGAGCAGATAATCTGCCAAACCGGCGGAGTGATTGGAAGATCGTCATTTAGATATATTTTTTTTAAACAGGTGAAGCGACCAGGACGGTTAGTGGATAATCATTTCTCACCCTGCATGGCAGTGACATTGCTTTAACTTCTTAAAAATTTAAAACTGAAAACGTTCAGTTCACAAACATACAAGGCAAAATATTGAAAGAGAGAAGACGACGCCGTCTTGCCAAAGTGGACGCTGTATTTAATTTCATTAGAATAAAATAACATCCACAGTGGCCTTACCACTATGAATGTTTAAAAAAAAAGTCCACTTCGTTGTGAATACAAACACATTCTTCAGGTCTTCAACACAAACAAAGCTGACTCACTAATGTTTCTACCGGTCCCCGATTTTACAAGCGTGGGTTCTCGTAGCATATCCGGGTGTTGCTAAGTCTTCCTCCTGCCCCTTCCTCTTCCTCTCCCCCCCGCAGGTTGCAGTTTGTTTGTAAGTGCAGACAGCGAGTAAGTCTGGAGGTCAAGTTTCTGCTGCAGGATCCCTGTGAGAATAAACTCGGCAGTGACGACAGGTAGCGATGCGGAGAACGCCGGACCACACAGCTGCAGGTCCTCCTCGCATGAAATCACCACGGTCTGAGGCTACAAGAGGGAGGACATGAGGCAGCAATGAATAATACCACAAACAACGTAAATACATTGTGTGTGTGAGACCTGAATGAAAATGGCTTTTGGTTTAGTACCTTGTTGGAGGAGGGCATCTTAGGAAGAAAGGTCGCGCCGCTGCAGGTCAGTATGTCCTTCATCTGAGGTGGCTCCGGCTTCACGGACTTTGTAACATGGATCTTAAAGCCCTGAGAGAAAAGAAGTAAGCGATGCAGTAAACAACAGACAAACAACACGCCTCATCTATTCCACTTTCAGAACGCCGAGATGACTCAAACATTTACAGACGGCGCTGGATGTAATTTTGGAACAGGAACAGATGATTACATTTTGGTGACGAACCACAACAGATCCTTGATTCTGGATCACTTTAAAGTTTTCTGGATCATTGCAGTCTATGGAGCTTCAAAATGTGTTCCTCAATATCTCGGTTGATTATAGACTGATGGAATTTGGCACAATCATGTAGGGTGGGGGGATCTCTATCTCACCACCGAATTTCATCCAGATTGGATCCAGAATGAGGTCAGGAAATAATATTATATTTTAACATTGAAAACATTTAAAGATTCAAAACTCAGTTGAAAATAAAGTCTGATTCACTTTTACTTTTCATGGTTGGTCTATAAAGATACCAAGAACAATTTATAACGTTTTGGTTATGATTCAGATGGATGGAAGCTGTAAATCTAATTACGTTCTGAGCGGCCCAGTTTAACTGGTATCACTAATAATGTATTTTCAAGCTGCCCCTTTGCAGCTTTTATGAAAGGAACAAAGAGTATGGAAACATTACCGCAGTATCTGATGAAATATTAAATTCATTAAGAAGTCAGGCAATGAAAATGATAAATCAAAGATTCTGCTTAAAATGTCAGTACATTCAATAAGCGATCTAAAAATAATGCCAAGGCACAAAGTCTCTTACAGGACAAGGATGATTATAATTAGGTCTTTTCATAGAATAAATGTAATCAATATAAATGTGTTGACAGATGATCACTACCTGTAAGAGAGGTTGCCTGCTGGCCATCCTCAGAGACAAAGACTCATTCAGGCGGAAATCAAACTTCTCCTCCTGCTCCCGATCCGTCACGGCGAAAGCATCAGGAGGCAGGAAACTCCCAGCCTTCCCGCTCTGAAAAACAGACCCGAGGCGTGAGCACAGAGAGAGCCGAAACCTGGCCTGGGACCAGTTCAAATTGATAATAACGCCGCTCGCCTTTTCCAGCCAGTCTGTGGTGACAATGGGGACTCCTTTCGCCACCGCACACAGGAACTTTACGGTCCTGCGCACTTTATCGGTGACGAGACAGTTCATGTCGGCCACGCCTTTGGCCATGCGGCCTCCTAAATCAGCCAACGCTTTCTCGCCTTCTTCATCCACCACCCCGGTGAACAGCACCTGAGAGAACGGACAATAAATGTCAAGCAAGCAAGCAAAATCATTACTGAAGCATTTGATTTAGTCCATGCTTTGGAAGATGCAAAACCTTGTAAGTCTGGCTGGCAGCTTGTATTCGACCGCGAGCTGCCGGGGAAGCAGAGGCGGTGCGAGGGGTCTTTGCCACGGGCGAAGGGCCCACGGGGGC
Organism: Brachionichthys hirsutus; assembly: GCF_040956055.1. NCBI lineage: Eukaryota > Metazoa > Chordata > Actinopteri > Lophiiformes > Brachionichthyidae > Brachionichthys > Brachionichthys hirsutus. The sequence goes on from NC_090899.1 coordinate 4,519,813, forward strand.
CGGTCGCTTCCGAGATCCGCTACTGGATGGAGACTGAGGATGTTAAATTGGAGAGGAAGAGAGGATGGGGGGGGTGGGGTGGGGGTGGAGAAAATTAGAAAAGCCTGAATGGTGAAGGGAAAGAAGAGCTTAAAAATGGAAAGATAAATCTAAGAGTAGGAAGTGAATGCGTGGCCACTAAAGTACTTCATTCATTAGCGTCTTAACGATGAGTCCGAGCCGCTCAGACAACTCTTGATGCTCTGGACTTCCCCGATGCCGACTCCAGTGCATTATGATCTTTGGAAAGACTGACTCACAAACACAAATGCACAAGCAAGGGGCCTTCGGACAAGGTGAAAGCCTCATGGGGCATCAAACCCATTATTTATTCATCTTTCTATTTGATGTGATTTATGCTTTGAATATAGTTTATCAAAGCAATAACTCCTCCAAAGAACCGAAGAATTCCGAGGCTTAATAAAAAATAAAAAAGTGATTCCAGCCAGCAGCTGATTCACTTACTTCTTTCTGCTTTTTCTCAACCACCGACGACCGGCATCTGCCTCTCTTCTCAACAACCACCTCCTCCATTTTCACATTCTCTTCTTTCACTTGCACTACACTTTGGGGATTCTTGCCGATCCCCATTCCTTCAGCGCTGGACGCTCTTCCTCTTCTTTGAGCTTGGGCGGGAATCACATCTTCTGCTTCACCTTTTGCAGCATCCTCAGCTGCATCTGCAGTTTGGGCCTCGTCTTGTGGCTTAGACGTTTTGGAGCTACTGGTGGAAGCCTCCTCCAGTTCTCTTTTTCTTCTCGTTCTTCTCTCTTTGGACTCGTCTCCATGACTACCAGCAGGCGTTGCCGGCGCAGCCACAGTCTCAGGTTTTATCGCTTTGTGGCCTCTGGCGCTGACTTTCCTTTTAGGTGGAAGGGCTTCTTCGCTGGCACAGCCTTCCTCTCGATTTGAAGACTTTCCCCCAGCTTCAGGTTCAGCATAATTTGCATTGCCTCGCCATCGCCCCCTTGTGGTGCCGGCCTGCTGAGCGACGGGCTCGTCTTCAGAATGTTCAGGAGGATCCTTGCGTGATGATTCCTCCGTTTTCCTGCTCGCCCGGCCTCTGGCTGTAGGTTTGGGAGCTGAATCCTGATCCGTCTCACTCCCGATAGGTGGGATCGTGTTTGCCTCCGTTTTCCTTCCTCTGGCATTAAGCCCGCCTCCTCTTCCTCTGCTCCGAGCACCAGAGTTTGAAACGTCTGCACTGAGAGAGCTGTTGGGGTTGGCTCTGGAGGGGCGTCCCGGGCTCGGTTCTGCTGCCTCCGGAGCCGCCGTCCTGCTTCTACTGCTCCTCCTGGTGGCTGCCTGGGATGGCTCACTGGTCCTCTTTACTCCCCTGCCTCTGCCTCTGCCTCTGCCTCTCCCCCGACCCCTGCTGTCCTGGATACTTGAAGGGGATCTCTCTGAGTTGACAGAGTTGGATGAGTTGGAGCGAGATCTGGTTCTTCTCGCTGGGGCGTCATCATCAGTCGACGGGATTGAGCCTCGTCCAGCGATTGTTCTTCTGGGTGGTCTTCGGCTTCTCGCGGGACCTTGAGACTGTCTTTCGTCGTCTTCCCTTCTTTCTTGCTGCACCTCTCTCTGATTTTCTTTGACCTCTCTCTGCCGTTTTTCTGTCTTCATACTTTCTCTGTCTTTCCCTTCAGTTGCTCTCTCTTGCTCAAGTCTCAACCGTTCCGCATTTTCAAGCCGTTTTCTTTCTTTGTCTGCCTCCTTTTTTCGTTCCCTCTCCAACTCTTCTCGTCCTTCCTTCTGACAATGACTTTCTTGCTGTTCCCTTTCTCTTTCATTGCTCCCCCTCTTCTCCTGCTCTATTTGCTCTGTAAAATCTTCATCCTCTTGTGATCTCCCCTTGTCCTGCAGGCTAACATTTTCAGCTTGCTTCCGTCTGTCGGGCTCTTTGTCCTGCTGCTCATCTTTCTTTCGGGCCGTGGATCTTTTCCCTCTAACTAGTTTAGTATGCAGTATCTTCTCCACTTCCACACTTTCACCCTCAGCAAACTTTGAATTGCCCATTGGCAAACCTTTATTTTTTGCCTGTCTCTTGGGAGGTTCGGGACATTGTGCCTGCTTCTCCTTTGCTCTTACTTGTGCCCTTGTCTCCCTTTTGTCTCTAATGGTGATGCCACTGGTTCCAGCTTCAGACTGTTCCCCATTTCCACTGTGACGCTGCAGGCAGATTTTTTTCCCCCTTGGCAAAGTTTCAGTGGCAGCCGCGGAATTTGAGAACGGTTTCTCCTCTTCTTGGATTTGAAGCGGCTTTGCTTTTCTTTTTCGCAGACCTATAATTGACTCCTCTTCATCACTTTTCCCGTCTTCCCCCGTAACCGTGGACACTTGAGACATAGTGAGGGACTGCGTCCGCTCATCTTCAGAATGCAATTGTTTTGCTTTTCTTTTTCGCAGACCTATAATTGACTCCTCTTCATCACTTTTCCCGTCTTCCCCCGTAACCGTGGACACTTGAGACATAGTGAGGGACTGCGTCCGCTCATCTTCAAAATGCAATTGTTTTGCTTTTCTTTTTCGTGGACCTGGAATTGAATCCTCTTCGTCACTTTCTCCATGTTCGCTTGCACCCATTGGCTGAGCTTCCACAGCCGAGAGCTCATGATCTCCCTGCGGTTGAGTCTCATCTTCTTTGTTTTTCCATGTGCCTGGAGTCGCGTCCTCTTTATCGCTCTCTTCGTTTCCACTTGTGAGCTGAGTGTCACCTAAATCGATCTGCAAGGGCCCCCCCGTTGCCTCCTCGTGTTCTCCAGTGCCTTTTATTTGATTCTGTCGTCTGGATTTAACTTGTATTGAAGATACAGGATTTTCAGCATCCAAACTCTCTACTTCCTCAAAGGCAGACATCGGCTGGGTTTCAGCAAACGCAAGCGCAGATGAGGTAGCAAATTCTAAAAGCTGAGTCTCAGCAGTCGCAATGTTTTCTTTTTTAACCTGGGTATCCTCCAGATTGCCATACTTCTCTGACAGGGTTCTCTCTTTCTTTGAGATAGCTGCGTATGGTTGGACAAACGTTTGGCTGCTCTCCGTGGCTGTAACTTGGGCCTGGATGCCTCTGCTGTCAGAAAATCCCAGCTGGAAAGATCCTCCTCCATTGGACTGTTCAACGTCTTCATCACCAGTAGTCTCGAGGCAAAAATCTTGAGTAGCGTCTATGTCGTGGTCCGCCGCAGGGTCGTCATGGCAACTTGTCTGAAGAACAAAGGACTGCGTTTCAGCGACGACCCAGTCCTCGTCCTCCTGGTTCTCTGAGTGGGAAGACAAAGGTGGATTTCTTCAAACAGGGGCTCGTGAAACAGGCAGAGGAGGTAGTTAAAGGTAAATCATTACTTTCTCTTTGATAAAGCAACACACATAAAAAAAATAATTATAATTCCCCTACATGGATCTAAAGATGCCCGCATTTACAAACCTTTCTGTGCAAACATTCCAAAGTGAAAGACAATTTAAAAATGCTTTCATATCATCTTTAAAAAAAAAAATCCCTGACATTCCCTGAATCCAGCATCTTTAACGTGAGGAAGTGTCAGATTTCTGAATAATGGAAAAACTTAATTTCAACCGACATTCATTTGTTCATTTGATGGATGACGAGCCATTTACCTGACAACTGAACAGGAGTGGAGCAGTTCTGCAGAAGAGGAACCAGCAACCCAGGTGTGTCTTCTCTACACAGTTCAGGAATCTGGTCCTCCCGAGGCCTGCAAAAATCCACCTCCCCAACTGAAACATCTGTGCGACCGTCCACCAGAGGGTCCGCTAGACTGGCTCCGTCTTCAGCAGGGGGCCTGCTGGACTCATCCACATCTGTGTCTGCATCAGACTCTGACTGAAGAGCTTCTGATGCAGGAGCAGGTTTGAATGCCGGGGTCGTAACAGCACAAGGCATAACCTGAGCAGGGTCACGCTCCATTGGCTCAATAGTGCACGTACCGATTGTTCCGAATGGTTCTTCTTCCTCGTCAACATCCGTGTCACTCTCCAGGTGAAAATCTTTTTGCCGCGTTGAAAGCGCAGAGTCAGCCGTTTGTGTGTCCTGACCGGGGACAGGAATAATCTCATCGTCTGTGTCGCTGTCTAAATGCAGACCGTGAGGAGCCACCGGGGCGGGTTCGGGCACCATGGACTCTAATCGAGTGGGAGTCTCGTCGCTTTTAGAGCATCCATGAATTGTTCCGTATTCTTTTTCGTCATCTTCATCCACATCAGTGTCACTGTCCACAGTGATGGACTCGGTCTGACTAACTGAAACAAGCTGAGGTTTGATTTTGGATGTTGTTTCATCCAGAGAAGACACAGATTTATGAACTTTGTCCGAGGCATCATCTTCATCCACATCCGTGTCACTGTCCAGGTAGAATACGTTCTGCTGCTTCGGAGCAGGGTCAGCTTTGTGAGCGCGCTGAGATGAGGCAGGTATTGCTTTTGGTGCAGCATCATCATCGTCACTGTCCACAATGATGGGCTCAGCCTGAGTAACTGAAACACGCTGAGGAGGCTTGGTGTTGGATGCTGTTTCATCCAGAGCAGGCTTAGATTTGGGCACTTTCTCTAAAGCATCAACCTCATCAACATCTGTGTCACTGTCCAAGTAAAACTTGATTTTATTTGATGCCTGATCCGCTTGTTGATTTGTACTCAAGGTCACAGGAGCTGCAGGCGTTGCTTGTTGGTCTTCACGACGTTCTGGAGACGTTCTTCCTCCTGGTGCGGCACTGTCTTCCTCCCCGCCTTCTTCCCCTTCACTGTCATTTGTAATTGTGAGCGCCTTTTTCCCCCCCCTCAGCTGCAATCGCCCCACGTCTCTTTCCGGCTCATCCTTGTTGACGCCGACACGTCTTTTCGGCCTGCCGTTAGTGGAGATGGCCGGCGTGATGGGACTTTCGTCCTCACTGCAAGAAGACATTGGAATAAAAGATGACATGCATTTCGATTCATGAGTAAAAGAACCAAAAAATATGTGCACATTTACAGGGAAATGTTTTATAGGAAAGGTCTGTGTCGCATAAATATCAGAAAATCCCAAAATAAGAAGCTGCAAACATACCTTTCTGGGACAAATATGTTTGACGGACTCAAGAATGTTGAACAGGTGGGACTGGAGTTATAGGAGTCAGAATCCGCCGCTGTAAAAAATAATAGCATGAGGTTGTAAAACACCATTTACTGTATGTATAAAGAATTAGGCTTGATTCCTGGACCCATTTATTTCATACCTCCAATTTTGCGCCTCCTCCCACCTCGTTTCTCTGCTGCACATGAATCTGAGTCAGATTCTGGGACAAGGGTCCCTTGTGACTGGGTTGGTGTTTGCTCAATGGACAGGCAACTGGTTCTCTCGCTTGTGTCCTCCGCATCAAGTGGCGACTCCCTTGCTTCTGAACTTTCAACAGCGCATTTCCTCTTGCCTTTACTTGTGGCCTTTCTATTTTCACCAGGGGCATTGCGTGATTTTGCCTTTACCCGCGACTTTCTGCTCACAGGAGTCTCTTCATCCTCTTGTGTAGCACAGCTGACATATTGACATGGGATGTCTGCCAACACCAAACGGTCACATTCACCGAGGGCATAGCGTACATTGGGGGTCAGCTTGAAGCGGTCTTTGCGCGTCCCATTCATGCTCCCGAGGTCCCAAATCAGAACCTGCACATCTCCCTTACGCCGACGGCCCCTTTGCCGGATAACAGAGATTCTGATGGTCGCATGCTTCTTGGACATTGCAGGAGACGGTAAGGTCACGGTGCAGGCGTCGGGGTCACGGCCTACTATGTTGTCTCCCAAAAAGAGAGGCAACTCTGGATGATAGAGAAGATGTATTTGAGGAAAAGCTTTTTTTTTTACAGACATCACTTGTTCATGCAAGTTTTTAAGACATTCGTTCATAAACTGTGGAACGGAAATAACAACGAGCCACTCACCTGACTCAGGTATGAGTTTATTTTCAAGGATGCGAAGTTTAGCCATTGGTCTTCCCCTCTTATTTTCATTCTCCTCTTCATTACCGTCCTCGCCCGACTCCAGGGTGGAGTCATTGATCATTTGAGTAGCATCCATTCTTCATATATAGTCTAAGACAGGATCACTGTTGCACTTAAACAGAAGGAAAAGGCTTATTCAAACGGTGATGCTAACGTAAAGTTCCAACACGCTAAGCTAGCCGTCAGAACGCAATTTGTTACGACAAAAAAAACAATGACAAATAATGCCTGCGTTGTCCTCTTACAGCAAATCTCATCACTTAACTTCATCTCGTCAACGAGTAAAACGCAATTCTCTCAAATGTAATGCTGTTTACCTTTTTCAAGGCCTTATCGGTCCAAACTAACTTGAAAACTCTGACGTTTACGCGAAACGCCACGCACCCGGCTCGACCATAAATCACAGCTTGGCAACAATTTAAATTCATATTGAAGATTACGTTTTTATCTTTACATTTATGTTAAAAAGGCTGTACCGCAATACCCACCTCACTCGCTGCGCCGCACGGCTATGGCGGAAATAAACAAACTCTAACTGCACTGCACTTCCGGGGGAAAATCGAGAACGCCTCGACGATCCCTTCATCCGCAAGTGATTGGACAAGAATCCCGTCAATCACACGTAACTCTTGATGCAATTGGACATTTAAACGTTGTCCTTCTTTTAACGCTTCTGATTGGTGAAAACGTCATCGCGCGTTCTTTTATTTTCGCTCTCGGCACCCGTAGCTTAAAGGGACAGAACATATATCGCGGTTCGCGTTGTGGGCTTACAAGTAGCGTGGTTTCGTTATTGACTTAAAATAATTGCATCTACTACAAATCTACTACAATGTAATCAGATCAATTAGTAGCCATAATGATTATACATAATCTGATATCATCTTGTTGAATTAAACTACTTTACATTATCAAGGCTCGTTTTATAGTGTTTTATCTTTACCTCCTGAAGCTATTCAAACAGATTCTGTCATTCCTCAACACTCTATTCTATTTTCATAATGCTCATGGTATGAACACTGGACTGACTTTACAAACCACTATATTCTATATTTCAAATAATTTAAATGAAAATGTGCAAATCACAATGATGCTATACATGTTTATTAGATTTAGGCTACTGTGAAGCCTTGACCAGCAGCCCCGTGTATAAAGGTAGCGCAAATTGTTTGTGGTTATATCGCCAAAAAGAATAATCCAAAAGGGGATCATCATTGTTTGTGTGTGTATGTGTATGTGTCCATTTTAGGTATCAGTCTCCATCCAATCTAGAATCAGATGGATCAGCTGAGGACTTCTCATGTTTCCCAAATTTTGAGAAACCTCTGCTGTCTTTGTCGGGACTATCCTCATTGACAGTTCGTCAATGGTCTTAGGCTGGTAAAATTATTAATAGATGTTTCTGATTAGAATATTATAGCTGCTAAGATCCACACGAGGTGTATATTATATTGCAAACATATTTTCCATGCATTGCTTAATGAAAGACAAACACGATTGCAGTTGAAAGTTTATTTGCAGCGAATCACAATACCTCAACTATGCTAAAGTTTAATTCTAGCAATGTTCCTTCCTTGGTTACATTTGTATTTCGTCTTTTCTGACAACTTCTTTGCTCTGCATCGATGTCTTCAAGCTTCATCCTCAGCCTCCTCCTCAAATTCACCCTCCTCTTCGGCAGTGGCATCCTGGTACTGCTGGTATTCAGACACCAGATCGTTCATGTTGCTCTCAGCTTCGGTAAACTCCATCTCATCCATGCCTTCGCCTGTGTACCAATGCAAGAAGGCCTTACGACGGAACATGGCCGTGAACTGCTCAGAGATGCGCTTGAACAGCTCCTGGATGGCCGTGCTGTTGCCGATGAAGGTGACGGCCATCTTGAGGCCTCGGGGTGGGATGTCGCAGACGGCGGTCTTGACGTTGTTGGGAATCCATTCGACGAAGTAGCTGCTGTTTTTGTTCTGGACGTTGAGCATCTGCTCGTCGACTTCCTTCATGGACATGCGGCCACGGAACACGGCGGCGACGGTCAGGTAGCGGCCGTGGCGGGGGTCGCATGCAGCCATCATATTTTTGGCATCAAACACCTGCTGGGTGAGCTCGGGGACTGTAAGGGCTCGGTACTGCTGGCTGCCTCTGCTGGTCAGAGGAGCAAAGCCAGGCATGAAGAAGTGCAAGCGGGGGAAAGGCACCATGTTGACAGCCAGTTTGCGGAGATCGGCGTTGAGCTGGCCGGGGAAGCGCAGGCAGGTGGTGACCCCACTCATGGTGGCAGACACCAGGTGGTTCAGATCGCCGTAGGTGGGCGTCGTCAGTTTCAGAGTGCGGAAGCAGATGTCGTACAGGGCCTCATTGTCAATGCAGTAGGTTTCGTCGGTGTTTTCCACAAGCTGATGGACGGAGAGGGTGGCGTTGTACGGCTCGACCACCGTGTCTGAAACCTGAGGACAAAAAACACGTTTCTTCAGTCTCATGTTCTAAGGGGGGGGGGGGGGGGGGCAAAGATGAGGAACTACAACTAATCATGCTCCATCACAAGGTCCTGTCACCTTGGGTGAAGGCACCACACTGAAGGTGTTCATGATGCGATCAGGGTACTCCTCTCGGATCTTGCTGATCAGCAGGGTTCCCATCCCCGACCCGGTCCCACCACCGAGTGAGTGGGTGAGCTGGAAGCCCTGCAGGCAGTCACAGCTCTCTGACTCTTTGCGAACCACATCGAGGACAGAGTCCACCAGCTCGGCTCCCTCCGTGTAGTGACCTTTGGCCCAGTTGTTTCCAGCACCACTCTGGCCTGGAGGGAAGGGAATGCCAGATTAAACCGGTCTTTTCTCCCAGGTCATAAAATAAATGACTTGTTCTTTAACCAAGAAAATACTTTGACTCACCAAACACGAAATTGTCAGGCCTGAAAATCTGTCCAAAGGGTCCAGACCTCACAGAGTCCATGGTGCCAGGCTCCAAGTCCACCAGAATCGCCCGGGGTACATATTTACCTCCTGCAAAAGAAAGGCGTAACACTTGCTGTTATTCAGGACACCTAAAATAAGGGGGTCCATTCTTCACCATAGAGACATGATGTCTTACATTATTTGCCAAATTAAATAAAGCTGATCATACTGGAATAAATCCTTAATTTCTGTGCAAGCCAGTTAAAAACTCATCTAACCTGTGGCCTCATTGTAGTAGACACTGATCCTGTCCAGCTGCAGGTCGCTGTCTCCGTGGTACGTCCCCGTGGGGTCGATGCCGTGCTCGTCGCTGATCACTTCCCAGAACTGCAGAAACAAAAATGGCCCTTATCATATGACAGCATCCACACATTACCGATACTCCACGATACTGGGAACGAGGAAAACAGCAGTGGTTTTGCATTTTTGAGTTCCACGGAACCCCCCCCCCCCCCCCCCGCCCCCGCCCCCCTTTGACCGAGCCATATCTCAACCCACTTCATGCTAAGCAGCTGTTAATGTTTCCACAGACATCAACTGTTGACTCAGCCGAATGCAGTTCATTTAGAATGCAAAGAAAGGAGCACGAAGGGGCTACAGATGGCTCCACGGGAGAAACTAAGAATAACCTCGATTTGCAACAAAGACACCGATGGTCTGATCTGTCCTCTCGCCTTGTTCGCCCCTCAAAGGGCGTGTACTTTAAATCTCAACAGCTGTACAGCCAGGCAGCTTTAAGCGTGCACATATTTTTGCAATACCCTCCAAATGAAGCTTTTTTGTGTGTGTCAGACTGATTTTCGGCTAACAGCAGCAATAGGAGGATTTAGATTAATCTGGATAAGATTAGAGATTAGGTATTAGAGCTCAGTACTTGAGGGACTGAGGGGTCAGCCCGATTTAAGAATAAAGATGTTTAAATGGACAAAAAGCCAAAATGACAAAAAAAATGTCTGAGATATAAAATCCACTCAGCACAAAAGAACAAATTGTCGAAATACTACAAACAACAGACTGAGGTATATTCAGAATGCACACACACACACAACAGATAGATATTCGTAAAAACTGAAAATAATATCAGTGAAAGAAAGAGGATAGCAAACGCAGGAAAGCAATGACACGCCCTGACCCAGTTCACCACAATGCAGCCGTTCAGCTATTCCGTCAATCTTGTCCTCTGGACATTTAACTCAATCAGTCCTCGGGGGACAGGAAACAAATGGAGATTATTTTAATCGCCAAGCCAACAGTCCTTTTTACATACCGGTAATTTATGCTGTCATTCATTTTTACTGCATTAACTTAAATGCAAATACCAATTGTCAGAAATTTATTTTTTATTTATTTATATATGCATTATGTATATCTCTTATCGCTACCCCCCACCCCCACCCAAAGATCTTTGCATATTAGCCCAATGACCTCACCCACTGGGCATCAGCTGTTTCCCGGTTCCTCCCCCACCCTGCCCATAATTCAGTAAGGGAAGGACAGACATTGATTACAAAGACAGTCTTTGTTTTATTGGACATTAAAAATCTGTCAGCAGAGCAGCATAATGATTTATACTGTGATACGGGGGCCACAGTCGATGTAGCCTCCAAGATGAAGTCTATAGTCTTGTGTGATTCCACTTAAACATACGCTGTCGGTAACAAATAATGGTTATAAAACAAGGAGGTTCATCTAGGCAGGGATCATAAAGACATGTACGCTAGGATGTTTCTACAAAGAGGGGTGGGCGATGCATTGTTCTTGTGGGGGGTGGACTCTGCTATTATGTTGCATCAAAATGCCTGAAAATGAATGTATGACTATAAGATGCAAAAACGAAAGAATGGGGGTGTTAAATATATTAAAAATGAGCGAGGATGCCGATCAGAAAATGCAAATAATCCGTTTTAGAAAAGCAGTTCTGCACCAATCCTCCTTGCCACACCCTTTCTACATCTCTGTTGCCTTCTGGGCATCTTAAAACAGCAGCGTCCATCTGCAGTCTGCAGAAAGGGAATCTAATCAATATCGACTCTCCTCTCCATCTGCTAGATGAGGTAAAAAAAACACAACCAGCCCTTCCATTCCTATTGTCTGAGATCAGAGCCACGTCTGCCTTTGTGAGACAAAGACACCAGAGGACACACTGACGGAATGTATGTGATTCATTCTCCTTTATCCCCCCCACACACAACCTTTCAGTATTGACATTGACTAAATATTTACTATTGAGAGACCCCCCCCCCCCCCGTGTTGTGTGAACAAGACACAAGAGCTCCGTTGAGAGAATGAACGGTCCGCCGCTCCACACCCACCAGTCACCGCAGTGCAAAAGACCGAGACAGAAAGGCAACAGATAAATACGATTTTACGTTATACGTTTGGTGTTTCAGATTCATTGTTTGTGTTTACATACAGAAAAATAAAATAACTATGAAATAAGTCATTTTTAGTTGATGAACAATGAGACAAAATGGAGTATCTCGACTTAAAATACAACGATTTGCTTTGTTTAAGGGGAGGGGGGGGGGGGACCTCTAATATTTATCATGTACTTAAAGGGGTTTTTCAACAATGAAGTGGAAACGCACCCATTTCTAATTTTACAACTATTGTGTTTTCTTACCTTGGCACCGATCTGGTTGCCGCACTGGCCGGCCTGGATGTGAACGATTTCCCTCATGGTGGCTGTAAAAGTTACCGTTACCGTCCGGAGAGACACGGAGCCGCCCGTTGACTAGACTTAAGAGAGCCGGACAATGGATTTATAAGGTCGGACCGTTTCCAGGACGACGCCGGGGCGAAGGCGTGGCTAGACGCAGCTACCACACGCGGGGATTGGCTGAGACGAGCGAAACCAGGGCAGGAAAGAGGAGGGGCAACACCAGAGATAAGGAGGAGGAAATCAGATCAGAGACTGACCAGCTGGCATCCAGAGATCCCAAGTAATCAATAAATAAATCAATATCTATCTATCTATACACATATACAATGGGAGGAAAAAGGAGGCGAACCCTCTCGAATTTCTTACATTTCTGCATAAAGCGGTTATAAAATGTGGTCGGATCTTCGTTTAAATCTCAAGAATAAACACACATAGTCGAAACTAATGCAACATAAACGATTATATGTTGTATTGTATTTTGTATTAGCTGGAGCAATGCTGTGGGATGACCTCAGAATAGCTATTTACACAAGGCATCACAGGAATCTTGGTGAACTGCCGCGGGTTTGTGAAGAGGAATGGTCCAACATTCATCCTGATCGTTCTGGATAGTGTTAAAAACACAAAAATAAAGAAAGGAAGGAAGAAAATAAACTAGGATAGGCGCTCGGGCCTAAAAACGCAGTGGAGGTGCAGATCTCACTGTCAACCACTAGGCGGCGACATATTTCATCCATTGACGATGGGCGTGGTCATGAGCACTTCCGACAAACGACGGACATTTTTGTCATTTCAGCTGACGGGACACGGCCCACTGTTCTTGGGTAGCGAGTAGCTTCGTTTACAAGGATCGCTAGTTATTAACTCGATATCGGTAAGTTGAGCATATTTAGATATGGTTTAGCTGCAGTTAATAACTCTTGTATAAACGCTGGCCTGTGTTCCGCAGGAATAGTCATGTTATAACACAGACCCGCTGCCATGACGAGTTGAGTAATGTTACGCGGTAATGCTAGCTAGCTATCTCCGTTACTCGGTGTTATATATGTATTGTATTTGAGGTAGAGCAGATTCGCAGAGCAAACGGCGAGTTTTAAGATTATTTAACGTTTGACGGACTCATGACTCGTTACGTCATCATGGACGACACTACTGTTTTTGTAAACCTACCGAGCCCGACTCGAGTGTATTTGTGGTTGCGTGTGGGAGGTGGTGCGTTCAAGTTCACGTTGTAAATATGCGAGCGTAAAAGGCTCTGGTTGAAAGTTTGGCAGTCACGTGTTGCACATAGCACACCGAAACAATAAATCCAACCCCAATTTATTTAGATTATTATGGTTAAAGATGCCGAATGTATGGATGTAGGCGGTGGTGCAGCTTTCTATTTTTTACATAAAATGTACAGTGTGTTGATTTCCAACTCAAATGTACGTCAATGTATTTCATTTTCTGTGCTCATTATTTTCGCACGGCATTCATTTTTTCCTCTCAAATCAGAATTCACGATGTTTTACACCTGTGGACCCAATGAAGCCATGGTCGTGTCAGGTAAGGTTTATATTCCCTGTATCTGATTATGACGATCTGGAAACCAGTATATGCTCTGTATGCTGTTAGGATAATGTGGGTAAGCCCTCTGTGCGATGTGAGTGATTTCACATTACCATAGATCATGTGATAAAAGGGAATTGTGCAACACTTGGAAGTAAAGTTGGAATTTTCCATCTTTTAGTTGTGTGGAATCGATTGCGTTACTTATGTTGTTGTAATATTGGATTGCACATTAAGCTGTGCTTGTCCCTTGTTCAACTAACCGTTCATTACTGCGTTATGTTTATGTTTGTGTGTTTTTTTTCCACCCAGGCTTCGGTCGTTCTCCTCCCATAATGATTGCTGGAGGACGCGTGTTTGTCTTGCCATGCATTCAGCAGATCCAGAGGTGCATATATTGTCTATTTCCTCCTGTTCCCGCTCTTTGTCGTTACCTCGACCTTTCCGCCCTTCTTTTTTAATGCCGTGCCCTTTCTTCTCAGAATCACGCTCAACACGCTGACGCTAAACGTAAAGAGTGACAAAGTCTACACCCGCCACGGTGTCCCCATTTCTGTCACAGGGATTGCACAGGTATGCTTTGAGAATGGGGGAAACTGTAATACCCATTTAGTGGCACAAACTTTCCACCAAATCAATGATATTTATAAAACCACAGCAGGAATATGGAGTTTAGGTCAAAGGTTTAAATACGGGAAGTGAAGTTTAGTGGTTTAGCTGGATTGGTAAGGTTGAAATAAAGTTAAAAGTATTAGGTAAATGCAAAATACAAAGAAAAAAATACAATATATAATATCTGATTATGTTTTATTTTTTGTGCCCATCTTAAATAAAACGGATTATTTCATGTTCTCCCTCTACTTAAAACCTGAGACTGACTTTTTCCTCCTGTAATTTCTCCAGGTGAAGATCCAGGGCCAGAACAAGGAGATGCTGGCCACAGCCTGCCAAATGTTTATGGGGAAGTCTGAGGCTGAGATTTCCCACATTGCCCTAGAAACACTGGAGGGACACCAGCGAGCCATCATCGCCCACCTGACTGTGGAGGTCGGTGCGCTGACGCGGCGAAATGGATTAGCTCGACAGTTTCCGCTCATAATAGATTGATCAAGAGGCTTTGTTGTTATGATTCATCACTAACATAATGCTCATGCACACGATGTAAATAGCAATGATGGAATGATTTACTTGATGCGCAGGAGATCTACCAGGACCGTAAGAAGTTCTCCGAGCACGTTTTCAAGGTGGCCTCCTCTGATCTGGTCAACATGGGGATCGGCGTCGTCAGCTACACGCTCAAAGACGTTCACGATGATCAGGTATTCCATGAACGCCGCAGTGCAGTATATTCACTGGGTCAGCAGGATCCTGATGTGTCACTATGAGATTGTGTCTTTGTGTAATAAAGCTTTTAGTCTCATGTGATCTGCAGTAATGCAGTTAGAGGATTGACATTGACTTACTGCCTCTGATTTAACAGACTCTCAACCACTCTATGCAATAATTATGGCCTAAGTGCTTCAGTGGTTACCAGACGTCGTATCTTTTTTATTTTTTTGCTTACTGCATATCCTTAATTCCTCATCTAGGACTACCTTCACTCTTTGGGTAAAGCCAGAACTGCTCAAGTGCAAAAGGACGCCAGGATCGGAGAAGCTCAGTACAAACGAGACGCTGTCATCCGGGTAAAATAAGCTCTTTGGTTTATTCGTTATCCTTTTTTTTTCTTCCTGGATTTCTTGCTCTTAAGAGAAATCACGAAATAACGATCTCTCTTTAACAAAGAAATATCTTCTCACCTCTGTTTCTGTCTTGCTGCATTCTCTACACAGGAGGCCCATGCGATGCAGGAGAAGGTTTCAGCTCAGTATAAGAATGAGATTGAGATGGCAAAGGCCCAGAGAGACTACGAGCTGAAAAAGGCAGCCTACGATGTTGAGGTCAACACCAAGAAAGCAGAGTCAGAAATGGCCTATCAGCTCCAGGTACGGTTTTCCTTTCATATTTTTCTTGAATGGCTCAAATTACATTTACAGAATTTAGACGATAATTAATACATTTTCCCTGCCTTCAACATCAAGGTGGCCAAGACCAAGCAGCTCATTGAGGACGAGAAGATGCAGGTCCAGGTTGTGGAGCGGACGCAGCAGATCACGCTGCAGGAGCAGGAGATCATCCGCAAGGAGAAGGAGCTGGAGGCCAAAGTCAAGAAGCCTGCAGAGGCAGAAAAATACCGACTGGAGAGGCTAGCCGAGGCTCAGCGGTGAGTGTCGGCCGGAGAGTAAAGCGGAACAGCAGAAATTCTAATACGGAAATGTTTAACGAACAATCGCCTCCCTTCCCGGCAGCCTGCAGCTTATCATGGAAGCAGAGGCCGAGGCCGAGTCCGTCAGGGTGAGTCCTGGTTTACTTCCTCTCATTTCCACTTTGGGTTGCTTCTATAAAATCTGTGTGTGTGTGTGTCTCTGTGTAGATGAAAGGCGAGGCAGAGGCTTTTGCCACAGAGGCCAAGGGCCGCGCCGAGGCGGAGCAGATGAGCAAGAAAGCCGAGGCCTTCAAGCAGTACAAAGAAGGAGCCATGGTGGACATGCTGCTGGAGACGTTGCCACTGGTCAGTCTGACGGATGCACCGATGCATAGGTTAAATGGCGCCGCGCCATTAAACGCTCGGTAACCCTTCCTCTCTCTCTCACCCTGCAGATGGCAGAGGAGATTAGCAAGCCGCTGCTGTCAGCCAATAAGATCACCATGGTGTCCAGCGGAGGCTCGGAGGTGGGAGCGGCCAAACTGACCGGAGAGGTGCTGGACATCATGACCAGGCTGCCTTCCACTGTGCAGGCGCTCACTGGAGTCAACATCACCCAGGTAAAAAGTACAGACATGTAGATAATGGAGGAAAGCGGTGTGGTCGGTAATCTGTCATTTTACCTTTTGACTTCCCAGGTTGCAGGAAAGTTGTCTCCGGTGCATTAAGAAGAGAAGAGGAGCAGAAGTAATCCAACCTCCTCGTAGCTACTATCACTGTAACGACTCTGCAACACCATAATCTGAATGTCTGTGCATGCACTTGTTTCAGTTGTGTGTTTCTTCCTCCTTTATATAAACAGGAAGGGATGTTGTGTCTTCCTCTTTGGGGATCCTGCAGATTTTCATTTCTTCTGTATGAGCTGTTCTGTCTGCAGGGATTAAAAACAAAAACACGCATGAGCGATACATTTATTGATGATAGCTAATTTTTGTATTGTTTTTTGCTTGGAGATAAAAGCTGGAGCTGAATATCGGCTAGTGATAGTCCAAGTCAGAGCCCCTGTCTTTGCTCTCACTAATCGCCTTCAGTATGGAAGTGTTAATTACTTTTTTCATCTTATGACAAATAACCTAATTTTCCTTAGTTTGGTCAATAAACCATAATAACTCCCAGTTTTAATGTAGAAAATGTTTATGCGTGAATTTCTTATATATATATATATATATATATATGCTCTTATTGTAGCTCTGTATTGCTAACAATGCCTAGCTTTGTGTACAATTTGCAGACTTCCATTAAAAGAAAGAGAAATTGAGTAAACTAATTTAGAGACTTCAAGCCTCCCCACATTGTCCAGCCTCTGAAATCGAGTCCGAGGCTTATTTAGAAATGCAGAAAGAGACCTGAGGGTGCTCTGTGAGGGTTGATGTGTTTGCTGTATAGAGAAATGTTGCTGGACTCAAATTCATATCCGTTGTACTGCAAGTTGTGGGATTTTCTTTGTGTCCCAGAGAGAAGTAGAAGGAAGTGGTTGATGGGAACAAGTTAAGTGGGCGACCTTAAAAGCAATGAAAGCATATTGTGGAGGAAAAATGTTGACTCGTGACATTGCTGCAGTTTTGTGGCCTTTATATAGCTTTATCTATCAAACTAATGGACTAACTAACCTGCTAACTAACCTGCACAGTTTAAGTTGGTGCACAGGAGGTCAAATGATTTCTAACACTCATTTTGGTGTACTGATTTTCAATGGCGTTCTAGTTCTGAGTATCACATATTCTGGCTGAACATGTTCGTAGTTACGGAAGGTTTTTAATTACATTTTAGATTTGGGGCCGGTATCTTTTTCAGAATCTTTACGAAGTTGCCAATCCTGATGGATTTTGTTATTGCCAAGTGCCTCAACAGTGAAGTTGCCTTCTTAGGTCAGGTAATATTTCATATGCAAGTGATCACAAGCCATTGGCCGCCAGTAACGATGGTTTTAGATCAAAACCAAAGCTCTACTTTCGTGTGCTTGCCTGACTAATCTTTCTATCCTTTAAATCTATGCTTGTTCAGGTCTTTTCTTAGTTACCAGTTACCATTTTTATATAGCGTGGAAGATGTATACATGTCAGTTATTTAAAATCTAGTGAAATGTTCTATAAACAATAAAATACGGTTTAATCACCAAAACCTATTTCTGTCTGTTTTCCCCCGTCAAACTGTTGCCTGACGTTTCTCATGAGACCGAGCAGACTAGAGATTGACCGACTTTTAAATAACCGAATAATCATTTGAGAAACGAGCTTGAAATCTGAAACGTGGTTAATAGCACTATTTACTATAAAATGAATATCTGGGCAAATTTACCAGACCATCGAGTGACTCTAAAAAGCAACCGGCGACGTCAATCAATGCTCAAAATATTTGGCAGCTTGGAAAGAACATCTGATTTATTTGAAAAGGTTAACTTTGTTATAACATCTACAAAAATAGACAACAATGAATTACAATGGTAGCAAGCTTCCTACAGAGATACAGAAGACCCCAAATGGAACGAAGAGCTTTCCATATATTACTAAAGGCAATTATGATTCTATCCTTAAATATGTACAAACCATTATGCTCAATTTCAATCAGACATCATGGAGTCTCTAAGTACATACAGTATATATAAAAAAAATATGGGTTTGGCTGAACTACAGTGTATCAAAAAAATAAACCAGCACAGTAAAATATTACTTGATCATCTTAAGCCATGGAAAATGTACAGTGCTATACAATCAGTAAGGTAGATGCATTGATTCTACCACAGTCAGCTTAAGGTATTAACATGGGATAATGCAGTCGTTGATAATGATGTGTTTAAAAACATGTCATGGCTATTTAAACACACCGCTGTCAGACGTTTTAAATGAGATGACCCCGATGTCACCATCACATTTTTAAATAATATTTTACATCTAACGGTGTTGTAGAAAGAGACCGTGGAAATGCAGACAGATTCTGACTGAATTTAGATCTCCCTTGGCGAGTAAAACACATCTGAATCCAGGAATCATATCAGGCCGCTCACAGAGGCTCATCGTGGCCGGGTATAAGCATGTATAGGATTTAAAGTGCAGCTGTTTGTGGAATTTTACATTTATATTTTGTCTCTGGATCACAGCCAGGTACAAAAATAAAAAGTTGCCACAACACCTGAGCAGGTGCATCCGAAGACGTGCCATTCCACCGCCCCGGGATGACCGGATCGCCCAGTTTCCCCCGCAGCAGAACGCTGTTCCCCACCTCTGTGTCCATTTCCCTCTGGTTTGAGTCCATTTGGCAGCAGGGACACAGTTCCTCTCTTCATGTCTCAATGAAGGGGTTCAAAAACCCTTTGTTGTCTCGTTCACACCAAATTAATCCACAATAACTTTGATTGTGGATTGCGGGGCACTAAAGGTATTATGGGGTGTAGAGCATTGATGAGTCGTGTCTAAGTTACAAACGTCTCCTAGACAAGTGGATTGTCATTTGTTTTGCGTCTGAGATGGGCAAAAATGGCTGACGTTCGGTGTGTTCCCACCCGTGCAGCTTCGTTGCTGAGTGATTGGTGATCGTGTGCAGTGTGTGTGTGTGTGTGTGTGTGTGTGTGTGCACCTCCACCTGCTCCCCTGCGTGTAGCGCTGCAGAAGTCTGAGAAACACAAGAATTGTACATTTCCTAGCTTTCCACGGCCATCCGTTGCAGTATATTCTGTCATTTAGCAGCTTTAAAACAAAACTCCTTTATATCCATTTCAGAAGAGACAAAGTTCCTACGCAGACGGCGCCCACCACCAACCATTGTAAAAATGTAGCTTGGATTGTTATTTCAGCTAAAGCTGGGGTTAAATCAGCCTTTGGGTTTGGGGTCTGATGTGCCAATAAACCGGACCAGCGGTGCCTCGGCCCCGCCCACCCAAAAAAAAGCACGACTATAGAAAGCAAGCGAGCCACTCTCCTCTCTCGCCAGAGACTTGGCGTGCAGCTCCTGCTGCAGCAAGGAAGTATAAACGCATCTCTCCTCGGGTTGCTCTTCTCTCGCTACACCATGTTCATGGCGTCCTCGGCGAGGAAGGAGTGCATGGAGGCGAAGGACGGCCGCAGCTTGCAGTCTCTGTTCCAGCAGCTCAACATGAGTTCATAGAGACCCTGTGGACACACTGCTGGTCTGCTCAGATACACCTGCAAGGGGGGGGGGGGGGGGGGGGGGGGCAGAGGTGGTGCTGTTTAATGAGTGAGACTTTCTTATATATATATATTTCTTAACTATGTCTGCTGCATTTAGTGGGAGTTTCTTGATTTGCAGGTCAGTGTGTTTGTTATCTCACTACAAGTGAGGGCGTTTTGCATGACGCACCTGTCTGCCCTGGTCTCTGAAGAACTCCCCGGCGTTGTCGATGACCTGCTCATCCGTGAGGTTGGAGTACGGCTGCTCCTGGCAAACACTCAGCATTTCCCACAGAGTCACCCCAAACGCCCACACGTCGCTGGCTGTCGTGAATTTACCCTGCAAACACACGAGCGACTGATTAAAACATCATAACCCGTCGAAATGATCATCAGAGCCATTTTCTTTGAATGGCGAATAGCTGATTAAGGAATATGAAGTTTGCATTAATGTATACATGACTCAGATTAGTCAGATTCATTAAAGAAATATTTTCATACTTTCTCCAAGGCCAAATCATGCGACTCATTTAGCTTGTACCCTTCCACAAAGTTCTGTAAAAATCAGTTCAGTAGTTTTTCAGTAATTTGGGCGCATGTTGACAAAGGTCCTGTTCTTGTTAGCCCAGTTTTCAATATAACACATTCGACTTGGCTGCGATCAATAACAGAACTGTATTGCTTCTCACCATGAGGATGCACTCCCAGGCCATCCAGCGTATTGGCAGCACAGCTCTGCCCTGGATCCTGTAGTAGTCGCCGGCGTACAGGTTCCTGCTCATGCCAAAATCAGCAATCTTGATGTGACACTCGCCACCGCAATCCTCCCCACTCTCACCCCTCTCACCCCCGACCAGGCAGTTGCGAGTGGCGAGGTCCCGGTGCACAAAGTTGAGGGACGAGAGGAACTTCATTCCAGAAGCGATCTGGCTGGCCATGGAGATGAGGGCCGGGTAACTGGGAGAAAAGGTCGACGTCAAGTGGGCTAACAGCAAACCGATGTACGACTATTCATTTCAGTTCATCAGCGGGTTTACCTGATGGTCGGGGAGTTGTGTGACGGGCCAGTCTTGTCCAGAAGCACTCGGTGGGATAGATATTGGTTCAAGTCTCCACATTCCATGTACTCAGTGACCATACAGAGGGGGTCGCTGCTCACGCACACCCCCAGCATACGGATGATATTGGGATCCTTCAGGCGAGACAGGATCTTTACTTCTTTCAGGAAGTCATTCCTACCAGGACGAGGAGGAAGATTCTGATTTTAGACGACTTCTCAAAAATCGGTCGCTCAAAATATGAACGCAGGAAACGTTGAAGCCGCTCTGATAAATACAAATACATTGTGTATGCTCGAATGTCTGTGTGGCCCCGCGATGCGCTGCGGGTGTAACCCCGTCTGTCGCCCATAGCAAGCTGCATGGCGATTAAGTAATTCTAAAAGTCAATCTCTGCCTTGAACCCAAACTCGGCACCAGCAGCAGTAAAAGCATAAAGATATGGAAGGCCTCACTGAAGCCGACATTAGCTGAGCGTGACTTGACAGACCTGGCGTTCTTCGACGCGTCAGGGCGCAGGATTTTCACTGCGACCAAAAGAGGGCGACCTTTTCTCACATTGAAGGGGAACTCCAAGTTGGGAAGGTCCTGTGGGCTCTCGATTTCACACAAATGAACCTTTCAGGGGGAAAAATACAGACGGTAAAGAACAATCGCACGTGAAACATACACACGCTTTTCCAGGTCGTTCCTCACCTCTCCGAACTGTCCCTCTCCCAGTTTCTCCTTAAAGATGAGAAACTCGCGGGGCAGCTCGGGCAGCGGGGTGGCGTCAGCCCCAGGGCTTGAGGAGGCCAACGCCGGCACGGCGTAGGTGTTGTTACCGCTGACGCCCTGCAAGCTGACTATATCTGCTTCCGCATAATGAGGGACACTGGGAGGCATTGGGGGAGACACTGGGGGAGACAACGAAGGGTAGGGAGGGGAACCAGGGTAAGGGGGAGGCTCCTCCAGCGTTTGGGGGGAAACCTTCTCCATGTCCATGTCCAAACCACAGGCTGAAGGAGGAAGAGGAGGAGGAGGACGCAGACAGGGTGGATGAAACAATGAGAAGATTGGTGATTAAAAAACATTGCTTTGGTTTGAGGCCGTCTGTGACTGAATGATGCTACAGACAAATTGTAATGAAGGGATAGTTTGGATTTAGGAGATTGTTCTTTAATGACAAAAATATATATTCTTCCCACTCAAAAATAACTTCATAGACTTCAGTACAAAAAAGAGAAGTGAAGCAGAGAATTAAAAAAAATAGGACAATAAAACAGAGGATGATGAATACCGGTAACAACAATAGGTAAAACTAATATATAAACACAATAAGAAATGATTAAAAAAAAGAAGTAATATAATGGTGAATAGGCAATGTGGAAGATTTTTATTTTGGCAATGCGTGCTTTTCCTGAGATCATTATTCACAGACTGCCAGAGATTTTACTTTGCGTTTGGGACAACTGAAACACCTTCCTGCTTAATCCTGCTAAACGGTGCGTCTGGGTTTTGAAACATATTACAATGAATAAATCAAATGATTTCTACAAAGAGACTCCGTCGGTCTGCAGTGGAATCACTGACGAGGTTTCAGCAGCTCTTAAAATACAAATTTATTAAACGTGGCAACAACTTAATATTTAACACAATCAGTCGGCGCATAAAAGGTTTATGTTGTTTTTATTAAAATACTGAACAATAAATAAGAAATGTTTCCAACCTCAAACAGGTGTGTGAGTTGGACATCTTTTAGAGTTGTCGCCGATAACTTTTACACATATTTGCTTAACAAACATAATATTTAAAATTTTAACCACATGGTAAAACATGTCAGCATGACGACATTTGTTAAATACTAAAGATGAACTAGATTATACAACTGAGTTATTACTTTTTAAACTATTTGACAGATTTTGATTAGCGCTCGTTCTAATCTCGCGTCTAAAATTTGATCTTGACAAATGTAACAGTTGTTAGGACGTTTAGGACGCCAGCCTCATGGTGGCGCTAGAAGCCAGGATACATAATCTGGGCTTGATGCTACTTCAATCCACCAGCGGTGACACTTCAGTTTTGACCAACAAACATTGCCAAGTCAATCTTTGGGTTATTTTTTAAGACATATACAATTCCCTAAACACCAAACCATCCCTTTATGAACGGCGAACGAGTTACGTTTAGTATGGAGAGGATGAGTTACTAGTTATGTGAGTATCACATGCAAAACAGACTCCATCTATTCTGCGAGGGCCCTTCTAACGTCCCGACCCAGACACACCGGTATTTAGGTAAAGGCCCCCTCCTGACTGCGTTGGCTCAGCCTGAGGTCTCTTACCCTGGGGCACATTGAGGCTCTTTTCCTGAGCCTGAGCGGCACCGGGGACGGCTACGCGTCTCAAGCCTTTCCTGTGATCTGGGTTGTTTAACAGCAAGGCTGGGAGGGCAAATGCACACACACACACAGAGAGGACGAGGTGGGGGCACAGGCAGGAACCACGATACGGGTCAGACAGATGGTACAAAAGTAGCGGCACGTCACACAAAATGCACACATAAAAAAAAAAAAAAAACTACAAGGACAATCATTAGCATGACTCATTAGCATATCGTCCACAATACGAGGGAAGCAGAGCAAGTACAGGCAAAGTTAATGGCACATCCAAACATTAGCAAAAAACAGTGATGGAATAATGTTTCTGTTACTCGTGTTATTTCAAACTCACACCGACGAAAACCAGCATGCAGACCTCCTGGGGTGCAACGCAAGTCAAGGAATGCCTTCGCTCTTTCTAGTCCTCTTTTCCTCCTCCCTCGTTCCCTTTTCTCTGAACAATAGCGCTTTTGTGCCCCTCTGCTGTGCATCATCTTGGACCCACTCTCCCTCACGGGGTATTTGGTTTTATTTGCTTATGTTCGGTGCGCTGAAATAGGTCGTAATGCCTCGTGTGTTCTCGATAAGCACGCAAGATTTTTTACTTTTTTTTTTTTACTCCTGCCGTTTCCCCTTTGCGGATGAGCTTGCGCTCATTGGAATGATCAACAGAGGTTAAGAAACACAAAGACAGGCATGCAAAGACAAAGAAATATGGACAACTCCATGCTTGCAGGAATGTAAATTGTGTGCAGATGGAAAGTTGTTCTTTCTCATATGTCTCTCCGTCCCAATCTCGTGTGGACGACTATGGATCTACTATCCAACCAGTACCTTTTACTGCACGTCAAGCTAAACACAGCTAAGCTCGAACAGAAATAATGACTGTGTTCATAACTGACCTGTGCTGTCTCTGTGGTCCCGGGGTCGTAACAGAGCAGTGGGCTCTTGATACTCTCCCTCCCCCTCTCTGTCATGCTCCCGGTCGTCAGGGAAGGTGTGGATGCGTTGGTAGCGGCTCGAGTAGCTGTGTGTGTTGTTGATGACCACATTGTCCGAGGGTACCGACAGGTGGACCCGCAGTTCATCGCTGGACAGACTGCCCTGGGCCTGGGGCGGGGCAGGGCAGACGATGCGCTTAACACATGCTAGTTTATTACATAGAGCTCGGTACAGCTACAGGGAGTCTAATACAATGGTCCTGTTATCAATCATCCCTTCCTGGTGGTCCGTTTAAAAGGTTCAGCTTGTGCTGGAAATGTGCTAACAAATTAGTTGGTACATGCAAATTAAAGGACCCCCCCCTCCCCCTGAGGTAGAAGCAAGACTTGCTGGAGGGATTGCATATCTCATCTGGTCAGGGAGCGCCTTGGGTGAGGAATGAAAATGTCTCTGGAAGGAGGACGTCTGGAGTACCCTGCTAAGATGACTTCTCAGACGGACGAAACGATGGACAGACGGCTAAACCCCTTTCTAACAATAGCCTTCATGAAGTTTGAATTTATTGCCGAACTACTGTATTATACTAGAAAATGTGTTCCCCATCTGTGCCTAATAAACCGGCAGCTCAGTGAGAGTGTTGTTTGTATCCCTGGAGCAGATGGTGATCAAACTGTGGAAACAGCCTCTCATCTTTGAACAATTAGCGGTAAATGTAAAAGGATTCCCTGAACACATCCAGATGGAGACACACTGATTCACCGGCAAAAGACTGGCAGGTATCTCACTCCCCCCAGCAATCATCTTATCTTGGGTAAGAGGGACATTTCAGCCCAATCGCATGAGAAAACAGTTTCTCGCTTGGGGTTATTTCATCTGTAGAAAGGTGTAGTAATAAAACAGTGGACAGTGAGATACATGGATGGTCTGGAGGACTCGGGCATTTTCTCTGGAAACAGCAAGTAGAGAGAGTTTTTCTAAGCACCTCGAACAAAACCTAATTTACTTTAATTGTAGTGAGAGACGGTAAATCTCTGCGATAGCGGTTCCAAAAAACAAATCTGCACCGGCGAATTGTCGACTAAATGTGAATCCAAGAAACCTTCAGGGAAGGTTTACGTTCACAGCCAAGTAACCAACAGCGATTAGAAATAACGTGAAACTCCAACATTAGACGTGACCTCGGTCTGGACTCACCTTGCCCAGCAACTTTTTCCAGTACTGCCTCCACAGAATGACAGCAATAACAGCCAATAGCAGCAGGATAATGCCCACCAGGCAGCCAATCAAAATAGCTGTGTTACTACGGTCATCCTTGGCTACAGGAAGCCCCGCCCTTGGAGTGTTAGCAGCAAATTCTGGATCTAGAGGAAGAACACAAAGAAAAAAAAAACATTGATGTTTGTATGTGTCAGTCTGCACCCTGCTGCTGTTTGTGCATCCGATATGTTATGCATGCATTTGTTATGTGTTGTCGTTTGTGTGCGACTGCATGCCGGCGTGACAGAACAGTCTCACACTTGCTCGGGTACTAAACATTAATTTAGTTTCATCAGGCTTAGCAGCTGATGGGCACTGTCTGAGTATGCAGCTATGCCCACTCATACCTCACAGGTTCTGAGAGCCAGCTGTTCTGAGAACAGATCAAGAACACTGTTTAACAGCTTTGTCGTAAACTATTCATGTGAACCGTCCTGCTTTCTTCCTCAAAGTTCAACCGCACCATGTTGTCTGATTGTTTTCCTCAGCGCTGCCTCTAGCGCAGAAGCAAAATGGCCGTTAAGTGAAAGGAAGAAGTGTTGCTGTGGAGCAAATAGAACATTTACATTTTCATTCAGACCAAAATACAAACACAAATACTAAGTACGATGCTTTTAACACACACAAACACACTTAAAAGACTTACACACTATCCCAGTACAGAACAACCCCTCTTCTTCCCGCTGTCCGTTTATCACCTTATGGGTAATAAATAAACCCAAATGAAGCTGCTCAACCGAAGACAAAGCGGCACCCGTGCCACTTTAAAGACCCGATATTGTTTAACTGTGGACAACAGAACCGGTTCCATGCAGCCGCGAGACTGTAGGAAGCCAAGTTGTTACTGTACACAGATATAATGCAATTTCCCCTGCAGCTGTGTATCTGGAAACCCGGGGGGGGGGGGGGGGGACAGAGTCCGGTGCCAAAGTCTGCCACTTCAATCCCTCCTTCATTATTGCTTCATGCTCTCTGCTGAGCAGTGGGACAGTTTTAAAATGCTGTCCAAGCTGGCTCCTGTCCCTCTGTTCACTCTCACCTGACAGCGTCCAGTTACCAGTGGCGTCCGTCATGTAGGACGAGGTGGTGATGGGGGGTTCTGGAGGAGCGAGGAATGGATACATGAGGAATGTGTGAGGAGAGAGGAAGACTCAGAGGAGG
Organism: Brachionichthys hirsutus; assembly: GCF_040956055.1. NCBI lineage: Eukaryota > Metazoa > Chordata > Actinopteri > Lophiiformes > Brachionichthyidae > Brachionichthys > Brachionichthys hirsutus. Next base: position 4,546,212 of record NC_090899.1, read on the forward strand.
GTGATGAACAGACGGGAAATCACGGATAGCAAAAAATACTTTGGATTCCTTTCTATCCGCCTGGGGATTTTTAATAAAACCTTAACATTTGACCTTTAGCTTTAAGCTTTAAGTAAAATGAAATCGGCATCCGCCGTTGAATTTGGTTCAGTAAATGTTGGCTCCAGGCCAAAGGATTTTGGCTCTCATGATAAAAACAGAGGCTAGTCAGACATGGACCTCCTGCTGCTTCTCGCCTCGGATTCGACACACTGCTGCCATGCGCACACTCATCACAATTAGAGACAAAGCAATGGAAGGAGAGTCAAGATGTCTGGGGAGAAAGCAGAGGAGCAAGAGCGAGCAGCAGGGAGGAGAAGAAGTAGCATGGTGGGTGAAAGAAATGTAGTAAGTGCAAGAAGAAGAGTGGAGGGAAGTGCAGGAGGATTCAAATGAAAAGGGGCACCAGAAAGACATACCGGTGGTGGCGTTGGAGGAGGTGCGATTCGATGTGGGAGAGAAGGACGTCTGGACAACAGGAGGAGGAGAGGAACTGCTGGGAGGAACCTTGGGAGGGTTAGGAGGAAATGAATCAGTGTCCATGACATCCTCCTCAAACGGCTCTGCATGAAGAGAAGAAGAGAACGAGAGGAGCTGATTTAATAAAATGATTGCTTTCATACAGTACAGGAAACCATCTGGCTGCAGAGCAACAGACAATGTGGTTGCGTTTCGACGTAGTCGTCGTCTCACAAAATCACGTCATGTTGCTTTTGAGCTGAGCCACTCCTTATTGATTGATGTGAAAGATTATGGAACGTCTATGGACTATTTGTGACCCAGTTATACATAGCTGATTAGCCGACTGACCCCCCCCCCCATGTGCTGTAGTAACATCGACATTCATAGAAATAGAATGACACATAGTCTGTCATCAAGCTGATGCCATTGTTGCTGAAGATTGAATATTTTTCTGGCACCAGAAGTCCAAATACAAATAACTCTGTCAGTAACATAAATTACTGACAGAGTCGGGAGCATTTTCGTTGGTGTTGATCCCAGCAGAATCAGGAACTTCAATCGGACCAGACTAAGGGATCGACAGTCCGACAGAGATAACAGACCGCTTCTGAATCATGTAGTTCATTCTACCAATCTACAGTTTGATTACTGAGCACTTGGTTGACACTGTAGCGGACATCGTTTCTGAGTAGAGAGGACAGTTTAATTAGTTCCAGAAATCTCATTTGGATAGCGGAAGAGGAGTCCAACAGCCAATCAGATTAACCCTCACAGAAGATATTGAAACCCACTTATCCATCTGCAGCATGGGCCCCATTTCAGTCTAGACTGGAAGATAGTCAATGCTTGATAACAGATGGAGAGGATGCAGGGATTTATTCTGTTGATTTTGACCTTTTTAAAATCTATTAAGCAACTATAAAATGATGGCGATAAATGATAGAACACGTTATGATCGATCTATTTATGTCTAACATTCCTTGTTCAATCTTTCAGTTAATTAGGGCAAAAACATAATTTTTACGTGTAATATCCTTGACTACAAATAAATTCTGATACCTTAAATCAATTAAAAGCATGAAGCACAGATTAAAAACTTCAGGAAGTCTGAAAACAAATCTAGCCCATCAGATTCTTTTTAAACGTTTCAAATCCTTTGATGATTAATGTACTTTTATTATTTTCTGCAAAGAAGGCATCGCTCACATATGGACAGAAATGATTCATTGTGTTCGCCCACCAGAGAGGAAAGATATCTCGCTGATGAGCAGCCAGCTGTCTGCAAAGTAGAACTTGCAGCGGAGGATTTGAGCCGGTCGGCCACCGAGTGGGAGGGAGATGGGTCGAGAAGACGGGTCCTTTAGGTCCTCCAAGGGTACCGGCAGGGAAAGGGGACTGGACCATTGCTGGAGGATGCCCGGCTTAAAAAGACACTCGACCTTGCTGAAGACCCGAACACCCTGAGTGTGACGGTTGTTACTGTGCACCTACAGGAAAGAGAAGAGTGTGAGCGCCGAGAAAGGAAGCGAGCAAAAGGCTTAATGATGCAAGACGCTAGACAATCCCTTAATCACCCACATATTTGGATTAGCTCGACACTTCTGCAAACATACGGAAAATCCAGGGAAAATTAGGCTCGCATTCGTTTAGTATTCATAGAAAAGCAGGAACAGATTCTACTAATGACACATTCTCATCTTGTTGAAGTATAAATTGCTTTGGCACAACCTCAAGTGGAGCAAGACTACAAAGGGGCAAAATAAGAAGAACATTTAAAGGAAATGAAAGGGATGGAAGAAAAGAATGTGACTTGCAGGAGCAATGAAGGAGTGAAGAGGACGGTGCTGTTTTTAGAAGCAGTGAGAATCCATAGAACAGCTCCTAATATATATAAGAGGGCTCGTTGAGGTCGGAAGGAGATGAAGAGGGCGGGGTGTGGAGGAGGATGGAGGTGTAAAAATCAAAGAGATAGAGGCCAAAACTTTAGATCTGACTGGGAAGACGTTTTATTCCTCCAAGAGAGGTTCGTGTTGCTCCGATAGGTTAGCGATTAACCTCACACTTGCTGCGAGGTCAGCCACTCAAACCTAATCCACATGTTAATGCACACACGAGACTCAGGCAGAACAGCTGCACCAGATGCAGAGGTGACGTGTAGCTGATCAAAATGGCCTAGCCATTATGCTTTCCTTCTTTCACTAACCGCCTCTGATCTTTTTGTGCAGTTGTTGTGTCTTTTTAATGAGCTGACGAAGAAAGGTTTTACATATATTCCCAAAGGAAATAAAGTTCACAAAGAAAAATCGGAGGGTGTCCCCGGTCTGTTAAAGGTCCTGCAGGAAGAGCCTTTTAAGTTTGATGACAGGTCATAGAGCAGGTTTCCCTTTTGGGAGCATGGGAGAGTGATTAGGTGCACGTTAAGGAACCACGGGGGCCAAGTCGAGCCAGAAATACGTCCAGGTTCCCTCATTTTATTTATTTGAGGTGTGTGTGTGACATATCCGCTCTGTCAGGCTTGGTTAACGGTGCATTTAAGCTAAGGTTGGGGAGGAAGAGCCACAAGGGAATAGACAGGAAAAACATTACACTCGGAATGCCACTGGGAAAGACTTTGAAAGGTAACTTGGAAACACTTGAATAATAGTGGGAAGAAAAGAAGCCGAGGGAGAGCAACCACAACATTTGGATCCAAGCAAAATCCAGACCTCTAAAATCTTATTTTACAACTTTATAAAGGTGTCTTGGAATTCAGAACTATCTGAAGACGGCTTCCTGGTCAGACACTGATTTCACGCACACACACACGCACACACACACACACACACACACACACCCTCGTGCTACAGCAGGAGAATGCATTGGTTGGAACAATGTGAATTTCGAAGGAGATCCATCAAATGCACAGATAAACAATGAGCCTAATGTTCTGCTGAAATATCAATTTCATGCTTATATTGTGCTAATGAGACAAATCAATCAACAATCAATTATTGGTTTGCATGCAAATCTTCACATAGCAGATAGGAACCATTTTATAAAACATTAAGGAGTAATAAAAGTTAATGACATTTGCTTAATATCCAAAATGGATGGTTGCCCAAAGTTTGCACAGATTTTCTTTTTATTCGTTTTTAGCAATTTTGCATGTCGTCCCTCCACAGAATCTATAACATATACATTCATTGCTCACCTGCATGTTGTGGAAGATACGCGGTTTCTCAAAGTGGAATTCAATATCGACGCTGCCTTGCCCAAGGGCTTCCCGACTCCAGCCCAGGTAGTCGTACCCTGGCCACACTCTCAGCTCCTTAGTTTGCATGAAGTCGTCTCCGCCCAGGACGCCATCACAGAGCTGGCCCAAGCCTCCGAACTGCATCCTGCACACACAGGCCTGCATCAGTTAACATGCAGCTCTGAATGGAGGCTGATAAACACACACACACACACACACACACACGCTAACACCCCTGCAACAAATACACCTGGATCACATCAAAGGTGTTAGCTCACCTACTAGAAATATTTCAGCCCCACTAACTCTCACCCCATTTCCTTGTTCGCCCCTCCTACACTCAGTGCCAAAACACTGTGGTCAGGAAACAAGCCTCAAATCCCAGAGCGTCTAAGAAAATAATGTTATTCCCCTTCGATTAGGCGGACACCAGAATAATGTTTCAACAAAAAGAATTGGCTGAGGCGTCACTTTAGTACTAACAGATGTGAGCTTTTCCTATTCCATTTATACAAACATATTTCTCCACCTTATTTATCAAAACACTTGTGCTACTTTTGTGTGACATTTGTGTGAAATTTGCAAAAGCAGCTTCACAATTTACTTTTTAATATATATTTTTTTAAAGGTGTAAATAGAAATAAAAAGCCCAGATGAGTTGAATATGAATATCTTACCCTTGCTCAGTGCCTCCATCGTAGGTGGAGTCGTTTAGATAGACAGGCGTTCCAGATAGGTGCATGACGTGACCCGCTGGAGCTGTGTAAGCCTTCAACCCATCTGAGTGAGAGAGACGCATGGCTTCAGTAACGGTCATGTGACAAAACATGCACACGCTGCATGTGCAGCACCTTTTTAATTTTATTTTATCTGCGAAGCTATTTATTTCCATCATGAGCTGCTATGCTCTCCCCGAGCCAACATTCAACAGTAATCACTGCCACAGGGAAACAGCTACAGATGGGTTTTAAGTAGAAAAACAAACAGGGGTCCGCTGCTCATGCCTGCTCGGCCCCAGCCACCATTAGCTGGTGAAATTCAAGCCTCTCTGCGAAAATATTCAGCTAATCAGCTTGCTCCGTGAGGACAGAGGTGACGTCAGCAACATGCCCGACAAGCCCACTGCTCTGCTACCCATAATAAACAACGGCTCATATTGGATTTACAGTATGCGCGTAGAGTAATCCATTTGCCTATGAATGGATGTCTGTGGAAATGATCGTGCACTCAGATGCGTCTCGTGTACTTGTGTGAGTCTGCAGGAGAGGGTGACGCACCTCCAGAGTGCAACACATTAAGCACAAGAGAGACCTCACATCTGATATGGGATGAGATGCGTAAAATATTTAGAGGATTCTGAGTAAATCCGACTTGAGGATTCATCCACGTTTTGGAAAGATTGGTCTCCTTGAAGAGGCCGAGACTGGGAGCTGGAGCTTTTAGTCCTGATAACAGGCCTGATTTAAAGCCTGCTTGATGGCAGATGGGGCAGGGGCAGAGGTGAGCTGATAATAAATACTCAGGAAGTCAGTGCTGTGCTTCAGGAAACAGTCGTTTATCACTGTGTGCCTTCATTTACACCGGGAATCCCCAGTGAGGCTCTAAAACTGATGCAGTGTCTTGAATCGATGCACGGGATGCAGAGCAAAAAAACAGGCACTTTTAATCATTAGCTTCCCTAAAGGCCGTTCCTCATTGGACGCAGGATTAACTCCAGGATGATATTGGACTCGGTCATTTTCACCAAATACCAGAAAAACCATCAAATGAATGTCCAAGTATTCATCCCAGCAGAGACAGTTTGCTTCGTACAACACTTACCATTCCACACACAGCCGTAGAGCTCCACCCGGAGACACACGCTCATGACCCGGTCAGCCAGTGGGTAGAAGCGGACCATTCGGGCCACAATGGGAGGACCAAGGTCCTTCAGTACAACATCGTAGGTGTTCTCATTGCCTGACACCACCTAGGAGAGACAAACAGTACGTCATTACTCGCCTTCCCTGCCCGTCATCGGGATGGGCTGAATGAATCTCGTCTGAAGGCTTTAACTTCTCCTTCAGTTAATCCACGAGGAACTGAAATGAACCAGCTGAACCAGTGCAAAGGGCTGGTTTTAGAGCGCAGATGTTGAGCAGCCTTTAGCAGAGGATTTTAATCGTCTTGCAATGTTAAAAGTCTAAAGTAGCTTCACATCTAAACTTGCAGGATATTAATGCAGTACGGACGTTTATCACGACGTGACATTCTGGACATCTACAAAATAAAACTAGAGACGCCTTTATCTACAGGAGGCAAGGCATTAATTGTATAATGTTGAAATCTCAAGCGTAGTGTAGTTTAACAGTCACAAGGCCAATAAATATTAAATAAATTTAATCAAATATTTTTTTTACAATCCATCACGATAGCATTCGTCTTAAAAAGCAACAGGATATCCAACTATTTCCCATCACAAAATGAAATGACGCTCCTTACCTCCTGGCCCCAGCGATCCTTCCAAGCGATCCATTTTACTCCATCCCGGGAATAATGGAGCCGATAACTTCGGGCAAATTCCTGGCCGTGGCCGTCGGCATGACGACCCTGAGTCCCAACCAGAGCCAGGAAGTGGAGTTTGCGTAGGTCTACCTATAGGAGTCAGTAAATGTACGATTTTATGTCTGTTACGATAGAGGTACATTAATATGGACTCATAGGTGTGTTAGCTTAGTTTAGCATTAAAAAACAGAGGGAAACAGCTAGCCGAATTTTGTTAAAAATTGTTGAGCAGGCCTGAATCCAAATGAAACTTTAAATCTAAGGAGTCCAAAACATAACATCTGACCTGAAGATACTCTGATCCCCTGGGGAAGACGGCTCCTGCAGGACACCAAGCTCCATCCCCCTCACCGGTACTCAGCCTGAGAGAAACAGACCTTTACTAGTTAGACAAAAAACCTGAAATCAACTTTAAAGGTCACCAAAACACAGTTCCACACCCAAAGATGGACGCTACCAACAAGACCGCTGGGATGCAAATGACAAATCAATATAAACAGTCCAGCTCTTAACCATCACAACAAACATTGCTGATTCCTCAGCAGCCAGATATTCACAGAAAAATGGGCCAATGTCTGAAAGAGACGCCTAAATAATGACAGACTTGGCCACAGCCAAAGGAATAGCACATAGAGACAGAATGAGCAACCGATGACAGATGGAAAATAAAGGGAAGACGGGAACGCAGAGTGAAAGGTTTCTCTTTCTTTCCCTTCAAACTCCACAACGAGATCTGATATAGAATGTCACGATCCATCTACTCACATCTCATCAGGCCTGCCATGATCACACACACACACACACACACACATACATGCATCACAAAAGGATTTTCCCCCTCAGCTTGAACTTCCTCAGGCCCAGTCTGAGAAGAAAAGTCCACACTGCCGCCACATGTTGGCCCCAGAAAGAACGCAAACTCGGCGGTGTCGTCTTGTGATGTTGCATCAACTCGCACGAGGCCGCTTTGGTGCAGATGCCAGGCCGCGGCCACGTTCTGACCACTGTGGGCCTCCTCTCGAAACGAAAAACTGCTGCTCCGACCGCAAGAACAAATCACCATGTCGACTTGGTGACACTGGCAGTGGTGGTGGTGGTACTTAATCAATCCCATTCTGCCCTCGGTGGGTGACATCATACAGCCAGAAACCACCAGATGATATCAACACATTAGTGCTCCACAAAGTGTCCCGTGCCTGAAGGAGGTGGAGGGAGCAGTGAGTGAGGAGAGAGAAGGGAGGAATGTAGCTGTGGAGACTTTTCCTCCACCCTGCACCAGCCAGCAGGATAACATTACAACACACTGTTCTGCCAAGTACCTCATTTGTCTCCTATTTCTCCCCGGGCCTGTCTTATGCTTCCTAGCTAAATACCAGCCAGCATTTCATTCCTCTTCCCTCGTGCTCGTCTACCCCCCCCCCCCCACCACCACCGATTTTAGACTGATATGGTGATAATTCACAGCTGCAGAGAAGTAAGAGCCAAGAAAAAGAAATATTTACCTACCCTGTGTCCCTCTCCGCCGTTCTTCACCCGACACTTTCCCTCACACACTGTTTAATTACTCTCCACCGTTCAGCGCACCATCATTGTGATCAATCGCTCACGTTTCTTTTTTGAGTGTCCGCTATTCTCGGTTGTCTCTCCGTCACTGTCAGTGCCTCCCCAATGCCTCTTAAATAGAGACGGGTTAATAATTACTTCCAAACAGTTAGACACTCAGTGACAAAGCCCTACATACCAATGCACACACACACACACACACACACGCGGCACTTTTTTGTGACGCTGACCTCCACCCAGACAGACGAGCCGTTAATACAGTTACCATGAGGACTTTACAGAGACATCCCCTATCATCTAACTGACTTCTGACAAACTGATTAAGTACCAACAGACTGAATTAAGAGACATCTGAGGATGAAATCCCCCCCCCCCCCCGAGCCCTGAAACAAAAAAAAAACATTATACAACTTCAACAGTACGAGACATATACTCCATTCCGTTTTTGAGTCTTTGATTGCTTTATACGGAATGGAGATCACTTTGAAATCTAAAAAATAAAAGTAAATATTAGTCTGTATAGTTTAAAATGCAGTGGACAAAACATTTGATGAGACACAGATGGATATAATGATGACTATACTCCCTCCTCCCTCAATCATCTCATGGTCATGTGCTCATACACGGTTTGCGCATTCCCATGTTTCCTACCTTCCGTGTTTGGCCTCTGTGGAATCTGACCAGGCACTGGAAGCAGTGATGTCGGCGTCTGGGATGGTGCCATCCTCCATGCCCAGGGCGTAACGACACTGAGCTTTAGGGGAAGGGGGGGGGGGGGGGGGAGAGGTGAGGAGAGAAATATAGAGAAAAATGAAAAACGTTCTCCTTTTTATGAAGAATATGTCCCGAGGGAAATGCAGTATTTCCATTAGAGTGTCAAGCCGTCGTCGGTCATGGAGCGCAACGTTGTTATGTCATCTCTGGACAAACATCAGGACGCCATGCTTCACCGTGGCTTCACCGCCTTCCTCTTCTTCGTTCTTACGGAACCTCGCAGGGCAGATTTATTGACTTTCAGAGGCAATGACTCGGTTTTGCATCATTAATTCCTCCGTCCTGTCAAGAGTGACTCCATCAGTGATCGAGACCTGTGGAACTACACCTTTCATATTCACCCCCCCCCCCCCACATACACACACACACACACACACACACACAGGACCCTGTTCCATTTACCACTATTCGGGGATTTGCAGGAAAAGAAAAGGGGCTAAAGAAATAAAGGGAAATTGAAGGAAGACAAACTGGTCTCAGATATCTGCACTGTCATTCCGCTGGCGGCAGACGGGACGGCACCGGGCCGGGATTACCGAAGGCCCCAGCGATCTGTCCTGAAGTCATTCGTGCTGGTGGGGCTGAGAGGCTCAAGGTTTGGTGATAAAGTGGGAAGGGGGTAGTGACAGTGATACAGAGGGGAGGCTGGGGGGGGGGGCGACAGAAAGAGGCGGGGGGGTAGGAATCTAACTCAGATTCTGTCATTGAGTAAACGGACAGGAATGTTGGGCTGGATGACAAACACTAAAAACCCCACAGGGTCCAACACACACACACACACACACACACCCTACAGACAGGTGACCATTTCATTACATCATCCTCATGACACACAACACCAGTCAACACACTGCTATCTGCCATCTTTTCTCTGCTCTCCGCCTCGTCCCTCTCTGTGTCCTCCGTTTTCACTTTCTCTTGATGTCCTGTCCTTTCTAGTAAAACACCGGCCCCCCCGGCCCACCGAGGCTCGCTAGCGCCCACCGCCGAGCTATAAGCGACACAGGTGTGAGCGCGTTTTGTGCCACAAGCCCTGCAGTTAATGTCGGCACAACGAGCTGATGAATCAGGTCACTCAAAGACATCCGTCACAGATTCGTCATTTTCTCATGTTCACCAACTTCACCTTTTGGTCTCACGTGGAAACTAGAACATTTGAGATGAGGCCAACATGAAATGTTGTGCGTTGTTATATGCAATGCATGTTTAAGAAAATAAGCAAAAGCTTTCAATTAGCTGCTTTCAATATTACGGGTGTAAAATAATACTGGGGCTAGCCTTGGTCGCTTTCACAGCTGTTGCAGGTAGACGGTCATCCAGCCAGCGAACCGTCTCCTCTGGATTCACCAGGCTGGATGAATCGTCTCCTCCTCGCCACTCCCATCCTTGATATTTTGACTGACACTTTGATGAGCTGTCTGTGCCATTAGCGGCCTCGACGTGCCATGGTGGAGTGTCGTGTGGGACGGCGGGTGAGGGGGGGGGGCACCTATCTCAGTCTCCCGTTACACGCGACTGGCCGGCAGACGTGGATCGGACACAGGATAGCCTGTTGATAGCCGACACGGAATGAGCGTTAAGCCAGGCTCGCATTACAGGACTTTTAAGTCGTCGTGTTTTAAAACAGGCATCTCCACAGACCATCTTCTCTGGATGTCCAACATGCACAGACAAAGATCTGCAAATAATGGGTCCATCTCGCAGCAGCATGATTTCAATAAGAACCTTGTATGACTGAAGGAGCTGCGATCAGGCGGGTTGTTTTTTTTTTTTGCCGGAAATTTAAGACAACGGGAGAAATGAGTGTGGAAGAGGAAATGGGTGACACGGGCCTCAACGATCCATGAGCAGATTGGAAGGTGTGAGGCTGGATCAATAGGCGCTACCAGTTCCAATCACAGTTCCACACCAGTATTCCCTCTCACACTATCAGGAGGGGTGAATTTGATGAAATCGGCTTTATTCCTGTACTGTTGAGGCCGACCTTACTTATCAGAGAGGATCGGAGCAGCAGGATGAGAAGACTGCCGTACCGGTGGGGAGGAAGAATACAGCATGAGAGTACGTGTGAAGAAACAGCTCTTTCAAATGTGGTAGGTTTTAGTATAAAGACAAGAGACGGCAGAAATGAACCATTTAGAGTCTAAATTAATCTCTTTCCTACATGCACGTGGCTGTCTGACATCTTACCTGGGTTAAAGTGCCACTCGTGATCCTCTGAAGACAACACCAGCGCCACCAAGACCGTGAGCAGAGTGGCGGAAAACAGT